>NW_021620939.1:1114555-1127060 GCF_004785775.1 Grammomys surdaster | reverse complement strand
GGGGGGGGGGCGAGTAGGAGTTGGTATAAATAACATTATGTTGTTTGCCCGTGTGAAATGTGCAAAGAATGAAGGAAATGAGATAAAGAGGAACAAGCTAATCAAAACAATAATGAAGTGCCCTGGCTAGGTGAAGGGCTCTAGGTAAATACAGCCAATCCCCAGCCCAAGTTGTTGAGGCCTGGGGTTGGTTGGTCCCTTTATTCTTCCCCAGGTGTGCCCCAAGTCTTGGATGCTGTTTCAAAAGAAAAGCATGCTGTTTTATTTAGTGAGAAGGGACAGGTACATAGAAATCTTCCCTTATCCCACCATCAGAGGTCAGCCTCTAGTTAGCTTGTCTGTTCCCTGGGATTCGCATGCCACACACTTTCCAGAAAGACCCTCAGCAAACCTTAGTAAACTTTTTGTTTTGTATTTTGTTTTCCGTTTGTTTTTGAGACAGGGCCTCACTATGTAGCCCTGGCCAGTATGAAACTTGCTGTGTAGACCAAGCTGGCCTAGAACTCAGAGTTTGCCTCTGCTTCCCAAGTGCTAGGATTAAAGGCCTGTGCCACCATGCCCAGCAAGCTTGTTTTTATATGTAATGAATTTGTATTATTCTAGTTCTACTTTACTGTAAATCAACCTGCATCTGGCATTTTAACCTGTGGTCCATGTCAGCCCCTCTCCCCAAAATATACAGTGTAAGTAATAGTGTGTGCTTATGGCTGTGCATTGCTGTCTGTGTGCATGGGTGCTTCACTTACCTGGAAGTGGTTTTTACATTTCATCGCTTGCTCTAGGAAGCCCTTGTCTCCCTAAACTGGTTAAGAATCTCTGATTCATATCAGAGACTCTGATGAAGAATTTTGGGAAGGCCCTTACCATGACAGTGAAACTTACTCCAAAATCCGTCTCTCAGGCTGGCTCCCAAGCATCCCTCCTCACTTCCTTCAGATCAGGGTCATCTTATCCCTGTGGCCTGTTCACCGACCTCATGCCTCCCTCCTTGCCTGTGGAGAGCAGCTGCTTTCTGCCTGGCCTAGCTTCAAGATCCCAGTTGCCCATCCACACTCAGACCCTGAGAGGTACTATTTTTATCCCCTGCCAGGGCAGGGAGAGAGACTGAGGAGGAGGATAGTTGGATCTTGATTTTTTTTTTTCCTCTCCTGTAGTGAGAGGGATGGATTCCATTTGGAGACAAGCTGGCCTCAATTTGTCAAGCTTCAATTCCCCAGCACAGAATACAGTGCCCTGCAGGAAGAGACCAGGAAGTGGGCATGAACTGAACAAAAGCATGCCATCGGTGAATGATGAAAAAAACACAAGTCACCTGTGGTCACTGCTACCTAGTAGGGAGCCAGGGCCCTACCAGGAAGGACTCTAGGAACATGCGAATAGGGCTCTCTCTACTCAAGAAAACAAAGTGGGTGGGGAGGGGTTCTTTAAGGCAATGATTTGGTGTCTATATTTTTGCAGCAAGCTAATAATTCCCAAGGGAGGAAGCTGAGTCTTTTAGCAGGCCATTTTACTTCCACATCTTTGCACAGTGAAGTCTTGCTGCCAGAGACCCTATGATACAATATATCCGAAAGCTGTCAGTCAAGGCGGGCTAAGCTCTACCATTTATCAATGGTGTGGCCTTGGGAAAATGAAACTCTTTGAGCCTTGGTTTCTTCGTTCATAAAACACAGGGCTTTTACAAGGATTTAATTGGAGAAGCTATAAATAAAACACCTGGGCGGACACTGGATGACTACATGCTTATTATGATTACTGTTGACATAATGAATCCTTCCCTCTAATGGCCACTTCTGTGAAGTTTCATCACCAAACACCACCAAACAGTTCAAATGAGGTATCCTCCAAAAGTCGCTTCACTAACCCGACGCATAGCCCAGAGCCTGTACCCAACATAGATTTTTGCTGGGCCTAGTATGAAGCACACTAGGACACAAGAATGACAAAGAGCTTCCCTGAGCAATCACTAGTTGAGTTTTCCTCAGTGCTGTGGAGGAAAGTTTAACGGTCTCTTCGCGTGATTCCCAAACCAGCTGCTTCATCAGGGAATTATAGAAATGCAAATTCCTAGGCTCACACCCTCCCTTCCCCTCCCCACCCCCCACCCCCGGCTAAGGAGAGGAGCAACTGGAATAGAGGAGCCAACCTGTGTTTCTATGAATCCTAAAGGTGATTCAAATATTAGCCCCTCAGTTAAGGCTCAGCTCCTGCCTCTCCTCTGATCTGTTTCAGGTGCCTCCCCACCCTCATATCGCCACCCCAACACCCCTACTACCCCCAGGGCACCTACCTGCTACCCTCCCCTCAGTCTGTTCACAACAGCCAGAGCCATCCTGTAAAACTTCAGCCTGATGGGTCATTCACTGGCTTTCCAACTGCCAATGTCTCTCTGGCTCATCTAGAATAAAAGGCAAAGTTCTTGCAAGGTGAGAAGGCAGGTCTCAAGCTCTACCTCTCTCTTCCCTTCTGACTGTATCTCCTACCCTCCTCCTACCCTTCAGCTACCATGGCTTCAATTATGGCTTTCTCTCTCTTCCAGCCTCAGACACAATCCTTCCTCAGGAATGTTTGTCCCGCCAACAACCATATTGCTTCTTTTCCCACCTCTACATCTATACTCACGTATTAATAATTTCTGAATAAGAAGAAAATTGCAACACTCTTCTTAAACCTTCAGACTCCAGACTCTTCCTATGTCACACAGAGGTCTCTAAGACTCTCCTCTCCACTGCCAAGGTGTGGGTGGCAATCTCTGACATTTCCCAGCAAGCCTCAGCATCTAGATGTTGGGAAGCTCTGACCTCCGCCTGACCTCCGCCTGAGGTTTCTTTGTCCCCAGGGAAAATGAAGGCCACATCCATGACCATACTCTGCCTACCCACCGCCAACCTCCTTGGTTTTTCCTGACACTATGGCTGACCTTACTCTTCTCCAAAAGACATAGTTAAGAAAAGTCAGGAAATAACATAACACTTGATGTTCACTGTTCTAACCGCAGGTTAGCTTTAGGCTTGAGATCCCACAGGATGGATGCATGGAAGCACTGGAGGCTGGTCACGGCTGTGAGATGGAGTGACAGGTGTTCCATGCGTGGCACTGTGCATAGCCTCAGTGTCTCCACTGGCTGGTACCCACAAAGATATCCTGGTATCCCAGAGTTCACAAGGCCAGAGGCACCCCACCCCTACCCGTGACTGGTTTACATCCCCACTAGCGTCCTCTGCTGGATTACCTAAGAAGGTCACTCTGTAACCCTCCCTTTCCTCACCCAATAGTCAACCCAGTTGTACTAGAAACAGGTCAAGAATTTGAGAAGTTCGTGGCATAAAAGGTGAACTTTCCCCTTCACATACACCTTGATTGTTCTTCCTGAACGCCTGTCTTGGTGGTTGTTCCATAGTCTTTTGTGTAGGCATTTACACATTCATATATATTAGATTCATAGCTGTGTTTAAATTTTTTTCATTCCATATATAATACTATGATTTACATGATTGTAGTTTTTGTTGTTGTTGTATTTGTTTTTGAGACAGGGCCATTACCCCAAGCTGATCTTAAACTCTATATATAGTTGAGGAAGGTATTGAACTTCTGATCCCCTTTCCTTCACTTCTTGGGTGCTGGTATTACACACATGCTCCACCATGCCTGGTTTATGTGCACGCTGGAGAATGAACCCTGGACCTCATGTGTACTCTACAAGTATCCTACTGACCCAGCTCCACTCCTAGCCCCATGGTTTGCTTCTTTAACTCATCAAAATAACTTGAGATTTTGAGGAGTCTTGTATGACAAGAAACCCAGAGATACTCCTATGCCTGATTGGGATGAGCCCTGGGGGAGCTTCCCTGCTCTGGTACTACACTTTATTTCCTTGCACACACATCCTGGTGCACATAGGTAGATGTTTCAAAGGGTGGATTCCATGAAATGAAATCATTGAGCCAAAGGGAGTTCAATTTTAATTGTGATAGATTCTGTTCAGTTGCCCTCCAAAAGACTTTACCAATGTGCCTTTCTACCAAAAAGCGTAATAGGTAAATTGTACTGGTTAGTTATTGTCAACTTGATAAAAGTTAGAGTCACCAATTAAGGAATTGCCTCCTTCAGATTGGCCTTTGGTCATGTCCATAGGGCATTTTCTTGATTGGTGATTGATGAGGCACAGCCTCACCCATTGTGTGTGGTTCCATTCCTGGGTTTATAAGAAAGAAAACTGAGCAAACCACTAAATAACATTCCTCCATGGTATCTCTTTCTGTTCCTGCCTTAAGTTCCTGCCTCCAGTCCCTGCCTTGCCTTCCCTCAATGGTGGACTGTAAGCTGTAAATCAAATAAACCCTTCCCTCAATGGTGGACTGTAAGCTGTAAGCCAAATAAACTCTTCCCTCCCCACAAGTGTTTTTGTTTATTGTGTTTTGTTGTTGTAGTTGTTGCTGCTGGTTTTTGTTGGTGTTGTTTGGTCGTTGTTTTATCACAGCAACTGGAAAAAGAAAATTGGTTCATTATTGTTTGATCTTTATTGCCTTCCATCACTGGTGAGCTTGAACATTCTGTACATTTGTGTCCTTCATATAGCCAATATATATAGGAAGAATTTTCTATGCACTTTAATTTACGTTTTAAAGTGTTCATGGAGGGTGGGGAACTGTGAGATGTTCAGCAGGTAAGGTGCCTGCCTCGAAAGCCTGATGGTTAGGATTCAGTCCCTGGACCGGATCATCCCGGGGCTGATGTACAGGTGAAAGGATGACTGAGTGCTCCGCACACATGCCGTGTGCACACATGCCCCAACACACTGAATAAAATACTGAGAATAAGAAAGTATTTGCAACTTTTGGCTGACGGATTGTCTTCTAACTCATTTGTATTCCTTCTCCTGTACCCATTGTCCTTTAACTTTGCTTACTATTTTGCTAAAATTTGGATTTTTATTTTTCATAACTGACGGGTCCTTTCTGTTGTGGTTTCTGTCCCTTGTGCCATGCTTTAGGATGAACTTCCAATTAATAACTCTTATATTTTTAATGCTTTTGTGCTCTTCTCTTTTGAAAACTCGGTTTCTTCATCCATCTGGAACCTATGTTTATGCACGGCACATGACACAATTTTATTTTTTCCATATGGGGAACCGTTTGTCGAAAATACCATGTATTATACATCATGTATTGCATATTCCACTCAGTAGCTCTGCAGAATTTTAAGTAAAACAAGAACTTTCACCTGCTTCCACCTCCACATAGAGCTCTCCGGGAACTCCACCCATGGTACCAAACATTTTAGCCATGCACACATGGCAGCTGAGTGCTTGACATATGGCTAGTAGTGAAGTATACGCCAGATTTTGAAGAATGTACACGTGCAATTAATCTGTATTATACTCGTTATATGTCAGTGCTAGTATCTTAAATATTCTGTGCTAAATTATACCGTTGAAATTTATTTTTCTTCTTTTTAAAAAAATTTGTTTTATGTATGAATGCTCTATCTGCATGTGCACCTGCATGCCAGAAGAGGGTATCAGAGGGAATCAGATCACATTGTAGATGGCTGTGAGGCACCCAGTGGTTGCTGGGAATTGAACTCAAGACCTCTGGGAAAGGAGCCGGTGCTCTTAACTTCTGAGCCATCTCTCCAGCCCCGACTTGTTTCTTTTCTTTAACCCTCTTGAAAGCCACATAAGCTAGCTCAGGTGTGTTTCTCCTAGGAAGTGATGGTCTTGCTTGGACTTCCAGATTGTTTAGGATTTCATTTTAATGGGTTACATTTCTCATGGTACTTTAAACAGTTGACCAGTTTCGTGAGTTACACAATAGCAGAAACTAAAACAAGTGGGTGATTATAACAACCACAGTATCTAGGTGATCTTTATCTCCTAAGCATTAAGCTCACTCACACACACACCAAAGTTACTAAAGTCAGCCTAAAGTACATATATATATATATATATATATATATATATATATATATAAATGATACAGTAAATTTCATCCAAGTAAATATTACATTGGCATTTGAAATGAATGAGGACTCTGCTCCTTTGGTAAAGGGCTCACCATACAAGCATGAGGACCTGAGCTTGAGCCTCCAGAACTCACATAAAAAGCCAGGTGTAGTGGGGCAGTTTTCTAACTCCTGAGCTAAGAGACTAGAGAGAAGGATCTCTGGGGCTTGCTGGCCAACTACCCCAGCCAAACCAGCAAGCTCAGGTTCAGTGTGACAACCTGTTCCAAAGAGATAAGCAGCTGAACAGTGGAGGATGACACCAGGCTTCAGCCCCTATCTCTACATATGTGTGTGTGTGTGTGTGTGTGTGTGTAAGAGAGAGAGAGAGAGAGAGAGAGAGCTTGTGTGTGTGTGTCTGTAAACACACACATTTGTGCACACAAATACATGCATGCACATACATATTTTTTATTTTCAATTTTATTTTTAGATTTCTTTTACTGTATGTGGATGAGCATTTTTCTCACCTGTATGTCTGGGTATCATGTGTCTGGTGCCTGAGGCCAGAAGAGAGCATCAGAGTCCCTGGAACTGGAGTTATGGACAGTTGTAAGGTGCCGTGTGGGTGCTGGGAAATGAACCCAGAATCTGTGCAAAAATAATAAGTTCTCTTAACCACTCAGCCTCTCCCCGGCCCCCCCCCACCCCTTTATTTAAAAAGAGATGGGGGAGAAAAACAAGGGAAGGGAATCTTTCCTACTCAGTGCCTTGGGCTAAAGCCTGGAGATGCCTGTTTTTCTGATACTAAAAAGGAACTTGGAATCTTGGTCAGTTGGAATCCATATTAAAATACAGTAATGACTCCTTTCTCACCAGTACACCAAAAGTCAAAAGCTTTGTTTTGTTTTGTTTTTTAAAAAACACATTCTCTTGGCACAGGTGTGGAGAAACTGAGACTTTAATACATTGCTGCTTGGGGTTTCTGCTGATGCACATCCTGCAGAGGGCAGTTTGACAATGGTGTCTGCTACAATGATAGCTGTAAAGGCTTATGCCTTCTGACCCAGTATATTCAGCACCAAGGAATTGACCTTATGCATATATCTTTATGTTTGTGTAAGAGTCTATATTGTAGATAACTTTTGGAGTACCGTCTGCCAAAAGACTGAAAACCTGGAGGTCTGACAGTAGGAGGTGTCCATATTTATGATCTATCACAAGTATCTTAGAAAAGAAGTAAGTGGGTGACCACCTAAACCCTGGGTTGAGGATATGATTAGAGCCAAAGGGAGGAGACATTTGTGCTCCTGGCAGGCACGAGTTATCCCCTGAATCCATTCTCCCCTTTGATAACACAAATATAGTTTTGGCTATACCGATTTCCCAGCTTCCTTTGCAGTTTACCTAAGTTCTCACTGGTGGACTGTGAGAAAAAACAATATCTACTCTCTTTCAGGATGTTGGTTTCCTCTATGATCTGCTAACCATGGATTATCTGCCACCCTGGTCTTGTGTATTGTGAACTTAAAAAAACAAATCTCTGTGTGGGTGTTTTGCCTGCATGTTTGCCTGAGCATCGTTTTTATGCCTGGGGCTCATGGAGCCAGAAAAGCCTGGAAATGAAATTACAGACAGTAGTGGGCACCATGGCGGTACAGGGGGATACCATGTGGGCACAGGGAACAAACCTAAGACCACTGGACCATCTCCCCAGCCACTTGTGTCCTGTGAGCGCGTTAGTCTTGGAGGTGCAGGTTCTAGAGAGTGGTGTGCTCTGGAGAGAACATGATCCCTCTGCTGGCTGTCTCTTACCCAAATGTCCTAGGGTTACTTGCTACTAGAACATCATTCTATGCCTCTGGTCCCAGCTTCCCTGCTCAGTGCAGGAGGAACAGAAAGAAGATTCCTCCAACAGACGCTCCACATTAAATATGCTGGTGTTTGCCCAGGGGCACCCTCCCCTTCCTTGAGTCCCTTGACCCAGAACTTGGAACTGTTCCAGGATCACTCCCACCTCCGAAGCAGGACCTTCTCTGGGTGTGTTTTACGATGCGGTTTTTCTCTGATCTGGTTTTGCTGTTAATTTGATACCATCTGCTTTCTTTTACATGATTTCTCATTTTTTTGTGTGTGATCCATTCATAAGAAATAAAATGTTTCTGCGTGACAAAATCACTATAAACAAAGGCAAAAAACAGAAGACAGACTGAAGGAAATCTTTGCAGTCCCACCACCATCATAAAACTGTGTTTTGTAAGGAACTTTTAGCAGCTGACATAAACAGACATTGATGTACACATGTACACACACACACACATACACATACACACACAATACCTATAATCCAACAATGAAAATAGATGAAGAAACAGACAATTTACAAAAAAAGCAAATATTTTGAAGATGTGTTAAAATGCTTAAATTTAAATGTCTTTTAAAAATATTTATTTTTTAAAATATGTGTATGTGTATTTTGTCTGCCTGTATATCTGCGTACCATTTATGTGCAGCCCCCACAGATGACAGAAGAAGGCTTCAAGTGTCCCGGAACCGGAGTTACAGATGGCTATGAGCCACCATGTGGGTGCTGGGACTCAAACCTTGGGGCAGCAATCAATGTCTTTCTAGCCTCCTTCATCATAGTCTAGAGAAAAATACAAATTTAACCTTCCCTGATCAATAATCCATACTTTAACTCATCAAAATCTAATCTAATGATTAGATGGTCCAGTCTCTAACAGCTTGACAGCGTGGTACTCATCACAGTGTGGGGAAACAGGTACTTTTATAATTGGTTGAGTGGGAATCACTAGTCGCCATACAGAGGATTTGGCAGTCATTTCACAAGTCATTTCATATTCTCTTGCAGTTCAGCTATTCCCCTTCTGGTACTTCAGTCTGAGGGTGTGTGTGCGCCACTACTGCCCTGTTTTGTTTTCTATTGCTATGATAAACACCATGACTGAAAGCAGCTTGGAAAACAATGGGTTTATTTCATCTTATGCTTCCACATAAGCACAGTTCATCATTGAGGGGGCTCAGGATAGCAATTCAAGCAGAAACCTCGACATAGAAGCTAAAGGAGAGACCATGAAACATCTCTCCAGTTTGTTCAGCTTGTTTTCGTAGATAACCCATGACCACCTGCCCACGGGTAGCACTGCCTACAGTGGGCTGGACCCTCCTGCTTCAATCATTAATCAAGAAATAGCCCCACAGAGTTGCTCACAGGCCGATCTGATGGAGGTAATTCCTCAGTTGAGGATCCCTCTCCCCAAATGACTTGAGTTTGTGTCAAGTTGAAAAATACTTGTGTTTTCATTTGATTACAGAAGTCAGTGGGAAGCATCCGCCATCAACAGTGGAGAGTTAGACAAGCCACAGTGAGTGCGCCTGGGTTTGTGGCTGTAAAGAAAACTGAGCACATAGATGTGGAGCCACCTCCATTCTATAGGAGAAAAGAGAAAGTGCGGGAAAGCAGACAGAGCAAGAAGAGGGAGAAAATACAGTTTGAAGGGTCGAGTTTGCAGTGTGCCACTGCCACTGACAAAAATGGAGAATGTCTGCCTGGGGAAATTATTATAGACCAGAACAAAGGAGGAACTTCCTTGCAGCCCCATGCTACTTCCTAGACTTTCAAATCTAGGTGAATATTCTTCCTCCAGTTTGTTTTGTGGTTCTCAGAACCCAGAAATGCTGTGGTACTGATTGAATACTTTCTTGGTTTTTGCCTTTATTTTAAGTCTTCCTCCCTGCCTCCCTGGTCTCTTCTTTTTCCTATGTTGTCCCTGACTTCAGGAAAGGGATTTGGGATTTGGGATTTGGGAGGGGATAATAAGCATGCACCCACTTTTCTCCCTGCTTCTATTTGATCTTCCAAACTCTCTTTCATTTTTATTTATGTATGTATGAATTTGTTTGTTTTTGCAGTGTCAGGAATGAAACCCAGGTTCCCATTCGTTCCAGGATCCCTTTAATTCTTAATCTATTGAATCCAGACATGCTCAAAATGGTACGAATGCACACACATGGAGAAAGACAGAAGAGAGACACGGACAGTGAGACAGAGAGGGACTTTAAGGAATTAGCTAACAGTGTGACAGGTAAGGCTGAAACCTATAGTAGCCAAAGGTAGCTCACGACTGTGACTCTTGTTCCAGGGGATCTGAGTCTCTCACATAGACATGAATGCAGGGAAAACACCAATGTACATAATAAATAGATAAATAAATCTTAAAGAGAAAATTAAAAAATTGAGGGAAGAGTTAACATTCAAATCTTGAGGCTAAATCTTGAGGGCTACAAACTCAGCCTGGATTTTTTTGTTGTCTGGAAACCAGTCTTTGCCGTTAGGACTACAACTAACTGAGACGGGGCCCACCCACTCCATGGAAGGCAATCTCAGAGTCTACAGATTTGAAAGTTAATTACATCTAAAATATACTTTCACGGCGTTTGTTAGTTACACTGGTGTTTACCAAACAACTGGTCACCACAGCTCCATCTCGTCAGCGTGCTTCAAGTGTCACGGCAGCCTTCCTTTGACTGCTGTATTTACGTTATCCTCTGCGGTTGCCATCAACACACTCGCTCCTGTGCTCAGCTGTGACACTTTCCAGACACCTGCGCTACAGCAGAGATCACAGGCCTGTCACTGTCACTCACATCAGTATCATTTCACGGTTTCCTCTAAACATGAACAGAAGGATTTCCCACAGGAACTAGGGCCCCCTTGAAGCCCATCTCTTTTTGCTGGCTTCGTTATTGAATGAATTCATCTTGACATAATGGCAGCCATCTTGAGTTGGAGCAGACAGGATCAGCCCCAGAATAACCTGGCTGGGGTTTCCCACATAGTTTCCCAGTCAACTGTAAAAGGACCCAACCATTAGAGTAACATTGCTGCTTTACAGTGGGCCATGCTGCTAGGAATGTGCCTGTCTGTTTGATACTGGCTTAAGATAAACCAGGTACATTCCCCTATAATGAGGTCACTTTTGTCCTAACCAATATATGCACTCCTTCTGACCCAAACTGTGAGTATCCACTTGGTCTTGTTGCAAGGACCTCACCTCTGTCAGTAAGTCACATGATAAACTACATTCCATGTAATCCTGAATCTGTTTGCCTCTTTGTTTGTTTGTTATTGGTGTTGTTGGGTACTGCTCTTCACCCCCAGATAGTTTGGGCTTTTTGTTTTGGGATTTTTTTGTTGTTTTTAAATTTGGAGGCTAGGTTGTTTCAAAGCAATATAATGATAATAAAAATATAAAGTGCTGGGCAGTGGTGGCACATGCCTTTAATCCCAGCACTTGGGAGGCAAAGGCAGGCGGATTTCTGAGTTCGAGGCCAGCCTGGTCTACAGAGTGAGTTCCAGGACAGCCAGGGCTACACAGAGAAACCCTGTCTCGAAAAACCAAAAAATAAAATAAAATAAATAAAAAAATATTATAGCCACTATAAGGGCCTTCCCTGGATTTTTGTGATGTAAAATATTTTCTGGAAAACACAGACCAACTCAGCTGCCACCCAGGCCCAGATCCTGACTTTTGAGTTGGCCTGCCCCAACATCTACCCCATCTATGAACTGCTCAGGTGCATGAAAGGGTCAGTCCAACTGTAGGATCTCCATAACACGGGACAACAACAGGATAGCTGAGAGGAATCCCACGAGGATCCAGTATTGAAAGTGTAGCAGAAGCCAGAGGCCTAGAACCAGAGATGACTTAATGCAATGAACATTTGCAAGTAAAGATGTGTGGACAAAAGGGTATACTGCATGACACACTTGCAACTTCCACAACAAGATGGGTTCTTTTGTTTTGTTTTTTAGTTGGGAGGTTTGAAGGGTGAATATGGAGGAATGGGGAGATGAGTGGGATTGAGGTACACAATGTGAAATACACAAAGAATCAATAAAAATGTTTATTTAAAAGACACCTTTTTAAAAAAAATGGTGCTGTCAAAGAAATATCTGGTATATGTTTTAGCCAAAGAAAGAAGAGACATCATCCCTCATTCAGGAGGGCTACTGGGCAGGGGATGTGGTTTAGCCAGTAGAGTGCCTTCCTAGTGTGCATGAAGTTTGATCCTTAGCAAAGCATAAAGCAGATCTGTGAGACATGCCTATGGTCCAAGTATTTGGGATGTAGAGGCAGGAAGATCCTAAGTTAAAGGTTATATTTACTGCATAGTGAGCTTGAGACTCCCCTGGGGTATGTAAGACCCTATGTAAAGAATAAATAAGACTCTTTAGCTCATGCTGTCTTTACATGCTCAAAGTTGGGTCAGCTCTCTTGGACCCCAGAAGAACATCTGCAAACCTCTATGTTCAAGAGCTGAAGGGGGTGAATTGGATGTGCTGGGAGTAGGAGTAAGACTGGGATGTGGTGAGATTGAACCTTCCAGGCAAGAAGGTGTAGACTGAGCTGACTGAGGCTTTGAGAGGAGCATAACAGATACTATGAGGGGCTTTGCTGTCTCTGGACACTGAGCAGTTACCCTAGGAGCTGCAATGGTCCCAATCTCTCTCTCTCTCTCTCTCTCTCTCTCTCTCTCT
>NW_021620939.1:1108294-1114455 GCF_004785775.1 Grammomys surdaster | reverse complement strand
TCTCTCTCTGTGTGTGTGTGTGTGTGTGTGTGTGTGTGTGTGTGTGTGTGTGTGTATTATTGTTTTTTGAGACAGGGTTTCTCTGTATAGCCCTAGCTGTCCTGAAACTTTGCTCTGTAGACCAGGCTGGCCTTGAACTCAGAGTGAACTGTCTGCCTCTGCTTCATGCATGCTGAGATTAAAGGCACGTGTCACCACTGTCAGTCATGTCCCTGAGTTTGGAAAGCACAGCCTACCAGTTTCCATTTTGGGAGAAGCAGATGCACACCAGCACAGATGATTCTGAGAAGTATGTTACAAGCTGTGCTCACCTCAGTCATTTCATGCTTATTTTGCTATGGGACACTTCTCTCATGGCACACTCGTTGGCACTGTCAGTTCTGTAGACTCCATCTGGTACTCTGGTGCAGTAGAAGGAACACCAGGTGTAGGATAAAAGGAAATTTGTTCAAGTCAACGTGGCCTCCTGTGCTTCCTTGAAGTACTCTCTTTCAGTTTGAGTTGATAGGCCTGGCAGTTTTGTTCACAACTGTGACTGAAGAGTTTTTCTTGGAGTAAGTTAAAAACTGGAGCTGAGCTTTTACCCAAGAATAAAGAGCAAACACTGATGAGCAAGCAGAAGGAGCCTCATGATCTGACTGAGCTGATTCAGACCCTAATGCCTAGATTCTTCCAGATCTATGACTCCAAGCACATTATAATCCCATAGTGGAATTGATTATGCCAGCTCCACAGTGGTCCCTAGGAGAAGGTGACAGGAGATTGTGCTTACAAATCTCAATCTATTGCCTGGTCCTAAAGGAGCACAGTTGCCATATATTACCATAGCAACACTGTCATAGTGAGGATATCTCTGAGAAGACTGAAGGCATCATGAAATGTAGACAGTATGTATTTGAAATCCTACCTTTGCTTACATCTGGCTTGCCCCTCTCCATGCTCTAGTTAACATGTTTCCATTTCATCCTCCTGAGAATTCCCAGAAGTGCAGAGGCCTCTTCTCACCTCAGGTCTCCACTCCTAGCAGATCCAAACAGAACACAGCCCACTTTGTCCATCAGTGGGATCATACAGGGCAATGTTTGTGTAATGAGCTTCATTTAAGATGCAAGGTGATGGGCATAATGGTCAGGTGCTTTAGAGCAGTGTAAAACAGCCGAGTGTCTTGGAAGATCATACTAGACATTTGTGTTTTTTACATGACATTCCCCACTCCCAACCCAGCCTAATTTCCCTCCAGCTTCCCCCCAGAGATAATGAGGTGGCATTTTCCCCTCCAAGGCTTTTGTCTTCTCTTTCTAAATGTCCTCCAGTACCTACAATTCCTCTCTGTTTTCTCTGGAGAGAAGTCTGGCTCTCTTTGTTTTATACCCACAGCTGTTCACCTTCTGTGTCCACCCAGGTGTTTTGCTGAACAAAGAGCCTTGTACTGAAGAGGAATGTCTGCCTTAGGGGAAGATGCATCTGTGATCTGTTATGACTTTAAAAATTAGCTTTCCTCTTCTCTACTGCAATCCTAATTACTATGGAAACATGCCTAGGAGAGATGTAACACCACTAGACAAGTATGCTGGATACATCATTGCAGCAGAGATTTAGAAGATGCACTAGAGGTTGGGAACCAGGCTGCATGGCTTTCCTGGTAGACCAGATGGCTGGGGACCAGGCTGCATGGCTTTCCCAGGTAGACCAGATAGGTGAGGATTAGGAGTAAACAGGAAGGACGATGGAGAAGAAAACAGAGGTCTGGGTGTAGAATGAGATTCATAGCCTTGATGGCAGATTGGATAATATTGAGCATGTAAGTGACAAACACTGATAGGCAGGGAAGATAAGGGTGAATCCTTAGTGTTGAACTGGAGATAGCTGCCATGGTGACAAGCTAGCGAAAAGAGCCTTCTTCCCTCTGTGTCTTAGTTAGGGTTTTATTGCTATGAAGAGACACTATGACCAAGGCAACTCCTAAAACAGTTGAGACTGGCTCACAGTTTTAGAGGTTCAGTCCATTATCATCACAGTGGGATGTAGGGCAGTGAGCAGGAAGACATGTGTCTGGAAAAGTTTCTGAGAGTTCTGCATCTTGAGCTAAAGGCAGACAAAAGGAGATTATCACCTGCAGTCAGCCAGGGGGAGTGTATCTTCCACACTGGGAGGAATTCGAGCCTAGGATCCCTCAAAGGCCACCTACACAGTGACATTCTTCCTCCAACAAGGCCACACCTCCTAATAGTGCAACTTCCCATGAGCCAAGTGCATTCAAATCACCACATTCTGTAACTCTTACTACTAATAATAATTGGAACCTCTCATTGATAGTACATCAGACACTTGATGAGTAGTTAGTTGTGGACCTTAGTTCATGCTATATTTTTAGAATAATACACAGTCTGGGAAGATATCTTTCTATCTTATTTATTTATTTATTTATTTATTATTTGCCTTTTATTGAAACTTTTTTTGTATAATACATCCTGATTATGTATTTCTCCTCCCAGTTCCTATCCACCTCCCTTCCCATTCAGATCGGCTCACTTTCTGTCTCATCAGAAAACAAACAGAGCCGGGCAGTGGTGGCCTTTAATCCCAGCACTTGGGAGGCAGAGGCAGGCAGATTTCTGAGTTCGAGGCCAGCCTGGTCTACAGAATGAGTTCCAGGACAGCCAGGGCTACACAGAGAAACTCTGTCTCGAAAAGCCAAAAAAGAAAAAAAGAAAACAGATTTCTAAGGAATAATAATATAAAACAAAAGCTAATAATATAAAACAAATACATTAGAATAGGACAAAAACAAACTGAAGAAAAAGAGCCCAAGAAAAGGCATGAGGAACAAATATTGCTCAGAGACCCACTCATTCACACACTCAGGAATCCCTATATACATGCATACATACATTATATACATATATACACATATACACATACACACACACATGTATATATATATATATATAAAATGTGTGTGTGCAAAAGACTTGTGTGGTTTAAAAAAAAGGAAAAGTAGAAAAATAAAACTAAGATATGAGCAACACTCAGGAGGCAGAAACAGACAGATCTCTGTGAGTTCAAGGCCAGTCTGCTCTTCAGAGTAAGTTCCAGGACAGCCAAGGTGACATAGAAAAATTCTGTATCAAAAAACAAAAAGAAAAGGAAAAAGAAGGAAGAGAAAGAAGAAAAGGAGGAGGAGGAAGAGGAGGAGGAAGAGGAGGATGAGGAAGAGGAGGAGGAGGAAGAGGAAGAAGAAGAGGAGGAGGGAGAAGGAGAAGGAGAAATTAAGAGAAAGGAAGGAAGAGAGAGAAAGAAAAGAATAGAACAGAAAAGAAAAAAGAAAAGAAGGAAGGAAGAAGAACCCTGACAGGACATTATGAGACAAAGAACCTCCAAAGACACTGCTGAGTTTGTTTTCTGTTGCCATGCTAGGCGTGCAGCCTTAATGGTAGTGTGTTACCCCAGTGAGACTCCTTTGGAGCAAACTAAAATTTTATTTTTAAGTGGTTATCAATTAGAGATAGCTTCTGGGTTAGGGATAGAGGCATGTGTCCACATCTCCTCTCAGCTCTAAGATGCTAACTGGTGCATACCTGTGCAGGCCCTGTGCATCCTGTTTCAGTCTCTCTGAGTTCACATGTGCCTTGGTCTCCTGTGTTTAGAGGGCCTTGTTTTCTTGGTGTCCTCCATCCCCTCTGGCTCTTGCACTCTTTCTACCTCTTCCTCAGAATTCTCTGGGCCCTGAGAGGAGAGATTTGACAATTTGCATATTGTCTGCCTATGGGTCTTTGTATTTGCTCCCATCTGCTGCTGGAAGAAGCTTCTCTGATGATGGTCAAAAAAGGCACTGATCTATGAGTATTGTGGAATGTCATTAAGAGTCATTTTGTTGCTACGTTCCTTTGGTAGAACATTCCTTTAGTAGTATTTGGTTTTACTCTAGAACATTCCTTTAGTAGTATTTGGTTTTACTCTAGGTCCCTGGGCTATCTAGTTTCAGGTTCTTGGTCATCCAAACAGTATGGGCTCCATCTCATAGAATAGGTCTTATGTAAAATCAGATATTATTGGGTTGCTTTCACAAGCTTTATGCCATATCTTGCAGGCAGGACACCTTTGTAGATCAAAGAGTTTGTAACTGGGTTACTGTTTACATTTCTCCCTTGATAGCATGCAGAGTACCTTTCAGCACCAAGAATACCAAGAATAGCCCATCGAGATAAAGAATCTAGTTAGATACCAGCTCAACTTCTCTGTGTTCAATGAATTGCTTGGGTTATCTTCAGCAATAGGACCTTACTATCAGTTTGTGGAGATGAACCTATACCCTTCACAACAGACTGGGTTGTTTGGGGCTACCCATGGGATCCCTTTGGTCAATTACTTAATTAGATGTAACCCATTCCTGGTACTGGAAGCTTCATTTGGTGACAATACATCCAGTTGGGACTCTGTCGCCCCCATTATTTGGCAATTTCATTTAGATCACCCTAGTGTGTGTGTGTGTGTGTGTGTGTGTGTGTGTGTGTAACCTTCTATTGTGTAAGACTTCCATACTTCCCCTTAAATGGACTTAATTTTATCTGTCTCTTCCTATATTCCCTCCCTCAGCTCCCAGGCCACTCCCCTCTCTGCTTGATCCTTCACTCCAGGTCCTCTCCACCCCACCGCGCCCATCCATTACTATTTTATTTTGGACTGGGAAATTTATAATGAATAGAAACATACTTACCCATTGTTCTGGAGGATGGGGAATTCAAGAAGCAAGAGGCAGGTAGAGGGGGTTTGTTGTTAAATCCTATGGAAGACAGGACAGGGGAGGGGAGGGGAGAGAGAATAGGAGAGAGAAGCGGGTAGGTCCAGATATCCTTTCATACGGAATGAACCCATTTCTGTAACAAAGAAATTAATCCATCCAATGAGGATGGTGTCCCTATGTCCTAAATACCTCCCATTAGGCTCCACTTCCTAATACTGTCACATGGGGGATTAAATTCCCAGCACATTTTGGGGGACACATTCAAGCCATAGCAGCATACATCATGAGCTATAAAGATACCATTTATTCTATAAGGAACATATTGTCATCTAATTTTTCAGACAGGGATATAGTAGCTCTCCCAAGTTTTCAGTGATAGCGAAAGTACATCATTACAGTTTTAAGTACTGAAATTATCCTGTTTAGGACACACTGAGCTTAAATTTCCTGTAGAATGTCCTAGTGGAAATCTCTCAGTAGCAGATGACAAGGCAGATTTGAATTCAGAAGAGAAAATTGGACAAGAGCTCCAATTATACAGAAGTGGCTGTGGGGGTTAGCGTGAGACTCATTGAGAAAGCTTTATGTAGAACAAAAGGGAAAGATGGCTGAGATGGAGCACTGAGGGTGGAGGACAGCTGAGATGGAGCCCTGAGGGTGGATGACTGAGATGGATCACTGAGGGTATAGATATTCAAGGAGAGAAAAGGAAAGGATAGAAAAGGAGTGACTGGAGGCATAGGAAAAGAGGACAGGGGTTGTAGGGTCTGCACAAGGGGCAGTGGCCAATTGGATGAAGTACTTCCGGGAGGAGACAAGGCTGCCTGAGTATACAGCAGTTCATCAGAATGGTGTTGAGGAAGACTGTGTCAAGCAAAGGTCATGACAGAAAGAGGGGCAAGGAAGTAGACAAAGTGAATGCAGAAGACAATTCAAACTATAATAGTAAGAGGGGAGGGTGTGAGGGAGGGAGGTAATACAGATTTTTGATTGGTTGGTTGGGTTTTTTGTTTGTTTATATGTTTGTCTGCTTTTTTATTGTTTTTGTTGTTGTTTTAACACACACACACACAGAAAGATGGAAATTTTTAAACTGTTTCTAAGTTGAAAGGAATGTGCTAAAGAGGTCAAAGACACAAAAGCACAGAGGAAAGCGGGAAAACTTCCAAAGACACAAACAGCCTGAGCCTGAATGCCACTCTATGGTCTCTGTGGTGGGAGAGACATCCCAAGACTCCCAGACAGCTTTAAAAAGAGACTATAAGAGAGAGGGGCAGGCGTGTGCTGAGTAGGGAGACCTGAATGGCTGCAGATGTGGATGGTTTCATGGGGGAGGAAAGAGAGTGAAGACAGTCACATTCAGTTGCTTCCTTCTTCTTCTTCTTCTTCTTCTTCTTCTTCTTCTTCTTCTTCTTCT
>NW_021620939.1:1086565-1108284 GCF_004785775.1 Grammomys surdaster | reverse complement strand
CTTCTTCTTCTTCTTCTTCTTCTTCTTCTTCTTCTTCTTCTTCTTCTTCTTCTTCTTCTTCTTCTTCTTTTTTGAATAAGACATAGTCATTTCTGGGTTAAAACCCAAGAATAGAGAAAACATGGGGTCTTGGTAGCAAGATCAAGTGTGTAGCCGGGCAGTGGTGGCCTTTAATCCCAGCACTTGGGAGGCAGAGGCAGGTGGACTTCTGAGTTTGAGGCCAGCCTGGTCTACATAGTAAGTTCCATGACAGCCAGAACTACACAGAGAAACCCTGTCTCAAAAAACCAAAAGTCAAACAAAAATAAAAGATCAAGTGTGTAACTACCAGTGAAGCCAGTAGAAACGGGTATGTACCAAAGAACTGTAGGCTCTGTTTGTAGTTGAAAGCAAAGCTGGAACTGGTGAGCGGAGCCTCTGAGGTGACACCAAGCCCCATGTTAAACAGTCTGGTGGCAAAGCAGAAGATGGCCTGTAAGACTGGGCTGTTGTGTGCAGAACCTGAGCCATGGAGAGACAATGAACAAGGCTGCAGAGGATACTTAACACGATGCATTGGTCCATCTAGTGTGGATAGTTTCCAAATTAGATCAGAGGGACTAAAAAGAATGAGACCCCTTTGCTTTAAAAAAAAAAAAGACAGGCGGTGGTGGTGCACGCCTTTAATCCCAGCACTTGGGAAGCAGAGGCAGAGGCAGGAGGATTTCTGAGTTCGAGGCCAGCCTGGTCTACAGAGTGAGTTCCAGGACAGCCAGGGCTATACAGAGAAACCTTGTCTCGAAAAACAAAACAAAAAAAAAAAGGCAAGTCTCAAGGATGGTGCCAAGGTGCCAAGCACACACAAACCATACCAGGAGGTGGGTCCAGGAGTATCCCTGAAACTCACCTGGCCAATTGGAAAGCTCCAGGGTTACCTTTTAGTTTGGTGTGTGTGTGTGTGTGTGTGTGCATGTGTGTCTGTCTGTCTGTGTTCATGACATACACTCATGCACAGGCACATAAGAATACAATGGCACAGATGTAAAAGTCTCAGGACAAATTGCAGAAGTCATTTCTCTCTTTCCACTGTATGGATTCCAAGGATCAAACTCCAGTGTCAGTTGAGGGCAAGTACCCTCCCCACTGAGCCCTAAGCTCCAGGTTTAGTGAGAGACCCTGTTTGGAAACAGGTAGGGAACAATGGAAGAAAGCCCCTTGTATTGGCATGTGGCTTCCAAATGTGCACACATAGGTACACACATACAATAAACACACACGACACCAGAATAAAAAGAGAAAGAACAAAACTGTTAAGTTGTGCTTTAAATAAAATGGAGGCAAATTAAACACAGATTCTTATCTCAGCAATCGCCACAGACTTTTATGAAATAGCAGGAAGTGGATTTTACTCAAACCCAGATGACAAAGAGAAATGGGAACAGAGAGATCAGTGACTGGCTGCATTTTGAAAGCTGAAGGCAGATGGGTGACTGCTAAAACCAGGAGTTAGAGCCTGTGGGCGTCTCCGAAAGGGGCATTCAAGAACTAAGACTGGGAGGCTAGATTGTCTCAAGGAGCAACAGAGAGACCTGGCTTCCTTGATCTGAAGATGGTATTATGAGAGGGATAAACATCCATAAGCAGAATAAGAGCCAATGAGAGCTGAGATGGGAGGCTTAAGGAGAAGTGATGTATTGAACAGGAGGACCCCTGCTTGCACCTTCAGCTCTCTTCTCACCCTTCATCCTTGGGGACCCGGAAGGGAACTTTTCCTCCCTGGGAAATCTGATCTAAAAGAAAATGCCTAAAGATACTGAATGTTATCTTACTCAGATGACTCTGGCTAAAGGTCAACAGTCAAAGGTCATCAGATTTTGAGCAGTAACCCCTAAACATGAAAGGGAAATTGAGGACCACCCTACAACGGAGGCAGTTCTTCAACATAAGAGGCAGAGGGCAAATCAAATAGAGGAGTTTATAAAAGACAAGGTAGAAAAGTGCCTAACGTATGATTACTAGTTCCTAGAGAAATCAGGGATGATGCAGGATGCAGCATGAAAGGACAAGTCTGTAAGGTGCGAAGAGCATTCTCAGCAAAGCCTGGGAGGAGAGACTAAAAGGCAGTATTAAAGTTGGGACATAAAATTAAAGGAATTTCCTAGAAAGCGACATGAAAACAAAGAAAGCAGGAGAGAAGGGGGCAGAGATTCACTAGGGCGTGTGTCAATGAGCTGTCTTCTCAATCAGCAAGGGCTCCAGGAAAGAAATCACAAAAAAAAATCTTTATTAATGAGAGTAGTCAAGAAAAGTTTCCCAAATCAAAGGACATAATTTTATAGCTTGAGATGTTTTGCCAGATCCCTAGGAAAATATGTATTTTTAGCAATATTTCAAATAATATTCTAAAACCTTCAGTAGAGATCCTTAAAGGGTAGTAGTGGGGGGTCATTCTTCAATAGTGTTATCAAGAAGAGACTAATAGTGGAGTCTATGGGTATTGACCAAAATAATCTAAAAGATGTGAAATGGCCGGGCCGATTCAAATCACATGACACATGGATTTCAGGAAACATGGACTTTATACAGGAGAGAGGCAAAGAGAATCCTTGGGAAGATGATGAAGAGGTTCAGCAGAACAGCAGCTCTGCTGCAGTCAAGAGAGCTAGAGACAAGCATGTAGGAGCTAACGGCTCCACAAAGAGAGCATTGGTCAACGTGACTTGAAAACTTTAAGAGGAAGCCATTTCTGACTTGAGATTCCATCCCCAGCCAAACTATCCACTGATGGGGAGGTAGAATAAAGATACTTTCAATCAAGACCTCAAAATGCATCATAAGATAACAACAGGGTTAAACTATTCTTTCCCATAAACCATTTCTTAGGAAGTTTTTAAAAAAATAGAATTTGTTCCACCATAATGAGAAAATAAACAAAGAATAAGAAAGTGTACTGTTACATTGTGTGAAAATGTAACAACACTGATACACACTTGTGTATAAGTTAATGTCAGTCTACATCATGGAGACAGTGAATTGGCATTTCAAACACCCCCAGTGAATTAAGCACTGACACCCCAAGAGTAGTGGCATTTAATCTTTTTAGCTATTAAAATCTATTCTTGTACAAGTAAAGTAATAAAAAAAATCTCTCAAGCTCAGAAACCTTGTATCTTCAAAACAATTTTTGAGGTCTAGCTTCTCACTGATCCTGTGCCTCAAGCATACAAACACACATACTTCATGGGCCCATGCGCCCTAATCCTGCTATGATGTAGGCTGTTCTATTGTCAAAATACATTGCATCTATCTTAGAATGACTGTTTTTTAAACCAAGATTTTCATCAGAATCCATAGATAGAAATGGGGGACATCACTCAGATTACAAGAAGCCTCTTCTTTAAGCCTGTTTAAATATTCTTTAGGTCTGTTTGTTAAAAACAACAACAACATAAACCTGAACACTGGCAGAATTTGTTCTAATATACATTAGTGTGTACACACACACACACACTTCCTATTCCAAATAATAGGAAGAAACTTACACTTAGACGCCATGGGTCTTTACTGAAAGAGTCTAAAACAAGAGGAATGGCCAAACCGATTCAGACTACCCACCACATGGGTCCTAGAAAACAAAAAGCTCAATATTCAGAAGACAGAGTCCTCACAAGGGTCCCAAGAAGAGAGCACTGGTTTAGAGTTAATGTACAGGAAAGTATAGAAAAGGCAATCTCTAACTCCAGGAAAAAGAAAAGGTTGTTTAAATAGGTAAGGCAATTATAAAAACGCTACGTTTTTCACACGATTAGTGTTTATATTTTTACAGTAATATAAATTCTAAGTGTTAGTGGAGGGAGAGGAAGCTAGTATGTGACAGAGTTTTTTTTCCAAACAAACGAACAAAAACCAAACCAAACCAAACCAAAACAAAACAAAACAAAAAAAAACAAAAAACGAAACAAACCCGTACTGTAAACTTGGCGGATAAAGCCTACATTGAAAACCCCGGAAGCAACAAAATTTGGCAGTGTAGCAGGAAATATCACAACAGTCGACAGGGGGAACGAAATGGGAAGGGGAAGTTCCAGGAAAGGCAGAGGGACGCTGTTTGTCCTGCTTGTCTTGTTTGTTTGTTTGTTTGTTTGTTTGTTTGTTTTTAACTGCATAATTTTGATGAAAATAAAAAATTCGGTCAAAGATCAGAGCGAGATGTGGAACATTATCTGAGCTTGCGCACTCCGGGCAACTTGACAGCCTCTTTCCAACGTGAGCTTAGTGAAAATCGGCGGAACGTAGGAGACAAGCTAGAGCGTGAAGTATTCATTGATGGCAGCTGATAGCTGGGCCCCCACATAGCCCGTTAATCCCCTCAACCACCATAAATGGCTGTCGATAACAAGAGGAGCAAACTCCGTAGCATAGCATGTCAAAGAAGTTCTACTCTCCGCTGGTTGGGAGATAAAGTAGCCAGAAAAGCACTCACGCATGCGCACGACTTGCAATTTGCACAAAGTAGTCCAGCTTTGTGCTAAGGAAGCAAGAGAGGGGACAAATGAGGGAAAGGGGGACAGAAGCGGGAGAGGGGGAAGAGGGGAGAGGAGAGAAAAGGGAGAGGGGAGAGGAGAGAGAAGGGAGAGGGGAGAGATAGTAATTATCTCTTCTTTTACTGTGAGCTCCATGAGATAAGAAGGACCCATCCCTGGGAGAGCATGGCTTTGTGACTGAAGGAAGTGCAAGGGCTCAGCTTCCCACTTGTGCTTGCTCACCCAGGCCTTCACACTCTGGTAAAGAGAAGCCAGAAGAATGGTGACTTGAGGCCTTTAGACATGAGGGAACCCAGTTTTTCATATTCTCAAATGTGGCTTGTAGAACTTCTATGAGCTCATAGTCAGCTGATAGTCTGAGCTACAGTGACCTGGGTGATACCTGCACACTGGAAGGATGAGCTTGGCTGACCCTAAAAGAAGGAAGGGACAGGCCTGGCTGCCGTGAGTGAGAGAAGGGCAGGAGGAGGATCTGTAGGATGGAATGGAATTCACCACTGACCAGAGACCACATTACCATAGGCCACAGAAGGTCAGCAGCCAACAACAGCATGGCTCCCAAAGCATGGGTAACCAAAGGACCAAAGTCACTTCTCCCTCCTCAAGGTATCTGATGAAAAGCCTTCAGACTACACCTGAACCCAGGAGGAATACAGAGGACATGGAGTGGGCATGTTGAACCCAGCAACAACAAACTTCACCTAGGAATCATGGAGTGAGATGGCCACAGCAGGGGTCAGGTCGGAGTCACAGGGTTAGAAATGAATAATATTCCATTTCTGCACAGCTGTCTTTTTAATGGATATAACTAAGTATTATTTCCAACATATTTATTTACTTCCTTATGTATGTATTCATTCATTCAAGATAGGGTCTCCTTTTGTTCTGGTCTAGAACTTTACTATTTATCATATAGTCTGTCCTCAAACCCATAATAATCCTCCTGCTCTGCCCTCTATGTGCTGGGATTATAAGCAAGAGCCACTGCTCCTGGCTTTGGGATGTTTACTAATATCCTTGAACTTGAAGTACCACAGAAGTCTGAAACTCTGGCTTTCATAATTCTTTGAACTGTTGTTCACTGTTAATTGTGGTTTGGTGGGATGAAGAGCCCATTGCCCAGAAGTTCATTCAGTTTACAGAAGAAGGAAGCAGGTGACAGAACTTGACCAAAATTGGTAGCAAGGAGCTGAGCCAGAACTCAGACTCTGTCTGCACAGATTCCAAAGCCTGTGTTGACTTTCAGGAGTGGTGTGTCCATCCCAGGCTCAGCCACAAAGCACGGCCTCCTGGAGACAACTGGTGTCTGGCATCTGCGCGTGAGTGTGTGCATCCATGTTCTGGGTCTGCTGGAGTCACGAAGGCCCGACAGGGATGTGGAATGGCAGCCAGGTGAGGCCCTGATGTGCATTTGGGTGCTTCAGCCTGTTGATAGTAGCTGAGGTGGCAGTGAATCAGAGTGCCTTTTAGCTCCAGGCATGCATTTTCTTAACATGATTTTGAAACAGTTGAGGAATTTCTTAATTTTGGAATCCGTTCAATAAATTGCTGCAACATGAGGTATTCAGCTCAAGTTCTTTAAACTTGTGCCAAGGAGCTGTCAAGTTAAATCCCCCCAAATCATAACATTAACAGTTCTGTGTTCTGGCAAGATCCATCAAGCCCTGTGCTCTCCCTGTTAAATTCCTCCACATCTGTCTTCTGTCTCCTGGCTCAGGGATCTACATTTGCTCACAACTTTACTGTACTAGCCTAGACCACTTCTGTGGCCTTATCTACTCTGAAAATAGGAGTGGAGTGGCACCCTGGGCTATCACTGGCTCAGCACTAGGGACCAAAATGAACATGTGGTTCTTGCCTAGACTCAGCTCCCAAACTGAGAAAAAGATAAGATCTTGCGACCCAACTTGTGTCACTGACCTCCCAAAGTCCTGTTTTGTCCATTGCCTTCTGGACTACATTTCCCATTTTCCTTTGGGCTTAGGTGAGGTCATAGGATCAAGGTCTTGGCAATGATACCTAAGGGAAGTGAGGATGCCACTTCCTGACATCGATGGTGACTCCTCCTCCTCCTCCTCCTCCTCCTCCTCCTCCTCTTCCTCCTCTTCTTCTTCCTCCTCCTCTCCAATTCCTTTTTCCATATTGTCTAGAAGCCTAAATCTGGTAGTGACAATATGGTGGTTAATGAAAGACTGTCTGATTTGGCGAAAGCTGTGGTGAGAAACTATAGAGCTTGTGCTTTAACCAATACAAGACCTTCCATGTATACCATGAGAAAGAGACTGAGGGGTGACTGGCCCTGAACTTACTGGGTGATGGACTTCACAGAAGTCAAACTGGTAAAATATGAGAATAAATATCTTTTAGTTTTTATAGACACCTTTTCAAGATGGGTCGAAGCCTTCCCCACTAAAAATGAAACTGCTAATGTGATGGCTAAGAAGATCCTAGAAGAAGTCTTTCCAAGGTTTGGAATACTCAAGGTAATTGGGTCTGTTAATAGACCTGCCTTTGTTGCCCAGGTAAGTCAGGGACTGGCCACACAGCTAGAGATTAATTAGCAATTACATTGTGCCTATAGGCCCCAGAGCTCAGGACAGATAGAGAAGATAAATAAAACTATAAAAGAGATCCTGACAGGACAGAATATGAGTCCTTTAATTTAAGATGAAATAACACTGAACGTGAACCTAGAATTCTAAGATTAGAATTATTCAGTAGAAGGAGTGGGATATGAAAAGGAATTTTGAGTTAGTTGAGATCAATGATATAACAGAGAGCCTTGGTTCAGATACAGGTAGTTAAAATTGCAGGTCAGCTAGCTTGCTAACCCAAGGCCATTGTAGGGGATGCAGAGCTGGGGAAACAAAGGTCAATTGTGTGTTCCAAGAATCTGTTCCCATGATATTTGTCTCAGTCTCCTCTGGAAAAACTCCCACTAGAGGTCCCAAGGACTTGCGAATTAAATTCAGCCAGATGGTCTGTTGGCTCAGATAAGCGTTCACACTGGGTCCCAAGGCCACAAGGATCAAAGACTGTTCCCATGAGATTTGTCAAACAAACCTCTGCCCAAGATCTGCTTACACACATTACAGACATTTGAGACAACCAATTGTGTGTGACTGTGCCACAACCCCCTCCTTCCCCCCCCCCCCGGCCTTTGCTTATATTAACCCTAAGCTTTTGGGCCTCAAGGTCAATACCCCTACCTCCTGCATGAGACACGTATCGGCCCGAAGCTTTGATAATAAATTACCTAACTCATGTGATTGCAGCAAGATGGTCTCAGGAGTGTCTTTGGGGTCGCGCCCTTTCTGGATCTCCTCTTGGGAAGTCTTTCAGTTACATCTGAATACCAAAGTGATGGTTTAGAGGACCAGGGTCCCCGAGTGACCATGAAGAGCCAGTCTCAGAGCTGTCCCATGGGTGATGCAAGATGGTTCATGCTACTATTGACTGGAAGCTCATCTTGTCCTATCCATTAGCTAGATTCCCCATATCCTGGGCTCCTCACAGAACTGTACTGGGGTCCAGGAAAGACTGCAGTGGGGACCATGCAGAAGCCTATTGTGACTTAGCTTCAGGAAACCCAGAACTTACACTACATCTCATTAGTCAATGCACTTCTAGCCTAGGGAGATGCCACTTCTCTGTGAGGAGCAGCAAGTTGCATTTAGAGAGATAAGGAAGTGCTACCACCCATCTTTGGAGACTATCTCATCATGCCTTATAAACATCAGAACCTGGAGTTGGCTCTTAGATCAAAGGAAGTGAATATTCTGCAGTCTCTTATCTAGAAATGGCACTTTCCTTCCTCTCTGAATGAGGAGGACTTTACGATATTTTGAGTCACTCAACTGCTAAGATGTTCACCAAAGTCTAGATGGCCTGTGAGGCAGGAGGTTAAAGAGGCCAGGGAGAGCCAATGTTTCTGAATTAGAGATAAAGGAATTATTTGTTCGTCATCCACCTCCACTCCTTAGCGTGGAGCCTAGTGTCAAGAACTAGAGCTGAGCTACTATTGGGGTAAAGTTTACACAATTCTGAATACGGTGAATGGCTTTCCCTAGCTCCTTAGCCACTTGATGGGGTTGGGCTTAAGGCCCAGTGTGGTTGTTCTTCTACCTCACCTTCAGCTATTGAAAGAGGAAACCTTTACCCTCCTTCACACCTTACTCCCACCAGAGTGACTGGCCTTCGTGCCCTATGATAGGCTGAGCCATGGCTCCCTCACAGTATGTGAATGTACTATTTTATATGGCAAAGGGGGGTTACATTTGCCATAGCACCCTCTTGTGTAGATGGCTTCTCCACTCACTTTTCCATATAGCCTCTGCCTTAAGAGTTGATTATTTTCATTATTTATTCACTTTAAATCTTGACCACACACCCCCTCCTCTGGGTCTCCTCTCACATATTCTCTCCCCCTATACCCTCCTCTTCACCTCTGATAAGAGCCCCCCATATCGCCCCACCCTGGCGCATCAAGTCACTGCAAGACTAGGGACACTGTCTCCCACTGATGCCAGACAAGTTGGCCCAGTTAGGGAAGCGGAATCCTCAGGTGTAGGGAAATGGCTCTGATGCTTTGGTCGGGAATCTGCATGGCCACATGCTAAAGTCCTTGTCCCCAATTGGTTCTTGATCAATCAATAAAGATGCCAGCAGCCAATGATTGGGAGGAAAGAAAGAGGCAGGACTTCTAGATTCCTGCAGGCTAGGAGAGAGGAGAGGGCAGGAAGAGGAGACTCGAGATACTTGGGGGAGAGAGACAGAACAAACTCAGAGATACAGGGGAGATCTTCCAAAATGTAAGGGGAAAGGGAATGCAGCCCACAGAAGGGCAGCCCGAATGTGTCTTGTGAAGCAAGACCAGTGGGCTTCACAGAAGGTAACTGGGCAAATAAGCTGAGGGAAGATTTTAGAGGCTTTGAGCTAGGAATAAAGGGAAGGGCATGCTAGCTATGAGAGGCTTAGAAGAATCCAGCCACTGAGCCAGTAAGGCAGGTTAAAAATGAGCTAATGTGGGTCTGGAGAGATGGTTCAGCGGTTAAGAGCATTGTCTTCCAGAGGTCCTGAGTTCAATTCCTAGCAACCACATGGTGGCTCACAACCATCTATAATGGGATCTGATATGTCTGAAGACAGCAACAGTGTACTCATATACATAAAATAAATTTTTAAAATGAGCTAGTGAGTGAGTGTGTGTGTGTGTGCGCATGTGTGTGTGTGTGTTTGTGTGTGTGTGTGTTTCATTTGCGGATCCAAGAAAATCTGGCCTGGTGGCTGGTAGCATGGCCCACCCAGGAACATCAAAGCAGTACAGCCAAAACCTCACCACAATACACAGGCAGGCAACAGAGTCAGGGACAGCCCTCCCTCCAGTAGTTGGAAGACCTGCATTAAGACCAAGCTGCACATCTGCTACATATGTGTGGGTGGCCTAGATCCAGCCCATGCTAGTTTTTTGACTGGTGGTTCAGTCTCTGAGAGGCCCCAAGAGTCTAAGTCAGTTGACTCTATTGGTCTTCTTGTGGTGCCCCATCCTCTTTAGGTTTCTCAGTCCTTCCCCCAACTCTTCCACAAGACTCCCCAGGCTCCATCTAACGTTTGGCTGTGGGTCTCTGCATCTGTTTCCATTGGCTGCTGGGTGGAGCCTCTCAGAGGACAGTCATACCCAAAGAAGCTAAATAACAAGGAGGGTCCAAAGGAGGATGCTCGAATCTTTCTCAGAAAGGGAAATAAAATAGATATTAGAGGTAAATGGAGGGAATGGAGGTGAACAGAGGTGAATGGAGGGGGTAAAGGGGTGGGAAGGGGAATGTCCCTGAGAGTCTATGTGGGTGACTCCAGCTGAGACTCCTAGTCATGGGGGATACGGAGCCTGAAGTGGCCACCTCCTGTAGCCAGGCAGGACTCCCAGGGGAGGGATAAGGACAGCAACCTACTCACAAAATCTTTGACCCAAAATGTGTCCCCCTTACAAGATGTGCAGGGACAAAGATGGAGCAGAGACAGAGGGAATGGCCAACCAATAACTGACCCAAATTGAGACTCATCCCATGGGCAAGAACCAATCCCTGACAGTATTAATAACATTCCATTATACTTGCAGACAAGTGTTGATTCTTACTTAAAAAAAGAAAAAATTCTGAGGCCAGAGAGATTGATCAGAAATTAAGAGCACAGGGTCTTCCAGAGTTCCAGAGGACTTAGGTTTGATTGCTAGCACCCACCCCATCCCCATGGTAGTTCACAACTATCTGTAGCTTCAGCCCCAGGGGATTTGATGCCCACTTCTGGCCTCCATGGGTATCAGGAACAAAAGTCGTACACAGATACATTCAGGCAAAATAATGATAAATATAAAATATAATAATAAAATAATCTTTAAAAAAATCAGGCTGGGCATGGTGGCAAATGCCTTTAATTCTAGCACTAGGCATGCAGCTCTCTATGAGTTTGAGGCCAGCCTGATCTGCATAGTGAATTTCAGGCCAATGAGACTCTGTCTCAATAAGAATAAGAATAAGAATAAGAATAAGAATAAGAATAAGAATAAGAATAAGAATAAGAATAAGAATAAGAATAAGAATAAGAATAAGAATAAGAATAAGAATAAGAATAAGGCCAGTCAGTGTTGGCCCAGCCTTTAATCCCAGCATTTGGGAGGCAGAGGCAGGAGGATTTCTGAGTTCAAGGCCAGCCTGGTCTACAGAGTGAGTTCCAAGACAGCCAGGGCTACACAGAGAAACCCTGTCTCAAAAAAAAAAAAAAAAAAAGAAGGAGAAGAAGAAGAAGTTATAAAAGGGCACGATTCTAAAATGTTTTATTTAGTTCACACACATTTATATATTACATATATTATATATTAATATATAATGATGTATAACACATATATGATAATGTAGAAGAAAAGAGAACCAAATGGTAATGCTTTTTGCATAGGAAATATATTTGTAAGCTTTGTTGTAAAAACAAAGAGGAAAGAAAAACCACATAAGACTGACAAATTTGTGTAAATGAAAATTTAAAACTTCTGCATTACAGAAAACAAAAACAAAACAATAAAAATTAAGTAACCAAAATAAAAAACAAAGAGACTGGAATGCATGTGGTTGCATGGAAGACGCAATTACCACAGACAGAAGCCTGATGTCTTTGTTACATAAAGAGCTTCCCAAAATTGGTTTAAGAAATTAAGGCCTGGGGCTGGAGAGATGGCTCAGCAGTTAAAACTGTTCTTCCAGAGGTCCTGAGTTCAATTCCCAGCAACCACATGGTGGCTCACGACCATCTGTGATGGGATCTGATGCCCTCTTCTGATATGTCTGAAGAGAGTGACAATGTACTCACATATAAAAAAAATAAATAATAATTTTTATATAAATAAATAAATAAATAAATAAATAAATGCCTAAAGAAGTTACTCAACATCTGCACTACAAATCCCCTGTGTAGAGACAAAGCTATGAACAAGCATGGCAAAGGATGAAAGCGTGCAGGCATCTCAGTAATATAAATCAGAACAAGGAGAAATGTCATCGTCCAGGACAATGGCAAAACAATCGCTACTCCTGGAAACTGTGCAGGGATTAGGTATAAGGGCCATGAACAATGCTGTTATGCTTGGACCGTGTTACCCTACTTCTGGGAGTTTACATCAAGGAATAATCTAAGCGGAGTCTGGCATTCTTCTAGATGGTGGTGAGCATTAGCAATATCCAGAAAGTTCTGTATGGCCAGTGCTCCCAGTGAGTGATGTTAGAGCAGTGGTTCTCAAACTCCCTAATGCTGTGACCCTTTAATATGGTTCCTCATGTTGTGGTGACCCCAACCATGAAATTATTTTCATTGCTACTTCATAACTAATTTTGCTACTGTTATGAATCATAATGTAATTATTTTTGGAGATAGAGGGTTGCCAAAGGGTTGCATGCAGCCACGGGTTGAGAACTGCTGTGTTAGAGGATAGCCTTCTATACAAGTAGGAGTTTATATCTACTAATTCGTGGGGTAGCTTAGGGATTTGGGATGAAGAATGAGTAAGACTTACCTAGGAAGGGCAACACTGAGGTTCATGATCGCTAATCATGATTGGCAACTTGAAGGCATTGAGAAGGTCCCATGAGATTAGAAGCATGCCTGTAGGCTGAGTCTTTGTTTCCATTTCTTAGTGGGAAGACCTGCTCTGAATGTGTGTGGGAGCCTGGACAGACTAAGAGAAAGAAGAAGGAAGCTGGCACCCTCTCTCTGCTTCCTGGCTGCTGGGGTCTCTGCTCTACCACGTCCCTTCCACTGCGACACACTGCAGCTTATAAAGCCATAAGCTAGAATCAGCCCTTCCTCCCATTAGATGCATCCACCAGGCATTTTGTCATAGTGATGATGAATGTAACTGACACCAGGATAAAGTGAATAAGAAAGAAGAACCCATCTCAAAATGAGCCCAATTAGAATGTTGATTATTTTCATGCAAAAAATGGTTTCAAGAACTATAACTTCAGAAATGGCCATTTGGGTTGGGTGAAGGGTGCACATCTTCTAGCACTACAGAGGCATAGGCAGGCTGATCTCTATGATTTTGAGGCCAGCAAGGTCTCCATAGTGAGTTCCTGGCTAGCTGAAGATACATAGTGAGACCATGTCTCAAAATAAAGAAAAATGGTGTGTGTGTTGGGTGAGGGGCTGGAGAGATGGCTTGGCTATTAAGAGCATTCTGTTGCTCTTGTAGAGGACCCAGGTTCAAATTCCCAGCACCCACATTGTGGGACAATGGGCTGTGAGAGGCAGCTGGGTACCTGGTCAAGTAGGCCTTGAACCCTGGAAACCCTCCAGGAATGGGAGGAGTTCAGCCTTGCTCCTGGGCCCTGGTTCCTTTCACATAGCTACAGCCCCTTCCACAGAGAGATTTGTGGCCATTGGTCATGTAGCACAGGTAAAGGATGTGACACAGACCGTAGAGCCTCAAGATATCTCCATATTCATGAGATACCTAAAGGCCAGAGGGCATAGCCAATTAAGCATTCCTTCCCAGACCCCCCCCCCTTGCAAAAGGTATTTAATCTCAAACCCACCCTGAGAACATGGGGCATAGCTTTATCCACTTTCCACCATGACAATAAATATCTTAAGACCATGTCTTAAGACCATGGACTTTCTCTTTTCTTTTGGGCCCGCAGTGGGGAACTGTGGAGAAGGTCTTTAACTAAAGAGCTGCTTCTAATCTCCTGCCAACGACCTCTCTATGTTCGAGCCATGGAGTCCACCAACTCAAGCAAGCTAGCTGAGCCAGCCATAACCCAACCAAGCTAGTTGCTGTGACCAAGAGTCTCCTCCCTGTGGGACGCCAGAGCTTTTCCCCCTCCCCCCTTCGGCTGCAGGTTGATCCAGCCCATGCGACACCCTCCCACCTCCTCCCACCCCGCCTCTCAGTGGCACCTGAGAGCCCAAGGGCTGGAGACCAGTTGGTTCCTGGCCACCTCCCGGCCCAGGGATCCCCAACTAAGAGCTCCGGACCCTGCAAGACCTCAGACTGTGTTCTCTTACCCCCCCCCCCCCAGTGGAGCCCCGCAGCTTCCCACAGTCTGTCCTCCGAACAGCGTGTATGGAATGAACTCAGTCAAATTCCTGTGCCCCTGCCTCTCTGAGCTGAGGCTCCAGCCCCTTGGGGTGGCAGACACAGGACGCACATAATTCAGCCCAACAGGACCCACGCCCTCATGTACACCATAGCCCAACACCACATGATGGCTCATGATGGCTTACAACTTTATCAATCCAGTACCATGGGATTTAACACCCTCTTTGGACTTGTACAGGCAACAGGCACATATGTGGTACACAGACATATATGCAGGCAAAACACCCAAATGCATAAAGTAAATTAATTTATTTTAAATAATAATTCTAAAAAAGATCCTCTGAGGAGGGGTGTCTTTCACATGCTGTATCATGCATGGTTCTCTATAGAGTCAGAACCAATAGAATGACTCTATATCATAAAAAGCATTTATTAGATTGGCATGCACCATAGGGACTGGATAGTCCAATAATGCCTATCAACTCACTAAGTGAGCAGAGAACATGGTAACTGCTCAGTTCACAGAGATCGATGCCTCACTAGACCCCAGGTAGTGTTGAAGGCCTAGAATCTCCCTGGAGAGCAGCTGGCCTTCACTCCACTTTGGGAGGCCAAAGAAGCTGATGTGTGCTGGCAGTGGTGGATGGGAGCAAAGGCAGGCAGGTAGCTCTGATGCTCCCCAGGCTCCTCTATATCTGGACTACTCATTGGAAGGAAGGTGCTGCCTGCTCGGAAGTGCACCTTCCCCTTCAGTCAATCCTCTCTGGAAATCCTTCCCAGACATGCCCGGAGATGTGTCTGCTAGGTGACTCCAAATACTACCAAGCTGACAACCAAGATTACACATTATATAAGGCTAGGTAATGGCCCTGGTCCTGGAGGCTGGTAAGGTTGCAGTGATCCTGAACACATAAATGTAGAATTAACTTTATCTTCCAGTAGCTTCTCCATTGCCCCCATTCATCTTAGTGACGTCTCTAGGAGCTATTGCCTTATCCAGATCTCCATTGCCTGGCCATTCCTTTACAACTATAATGTTCCTTGTCTAAAATGCTTAACATCCACACTCTTTTTTTCTTTTGCAATTTACTCTCTGGTAAAGATTCCCCTGTGCATGCGGAGTTAATAATGTGTTCGCTCTCTTCTGTCCTTAATCCCTTTTTATATTTATTTATTCAGTTCCTAAATCCAACCAGACAGGACACATAAAAATTAAGGGAGCTAAGATCTCTCCTTCTGAGTGAGGGCCTTGGGAGATGACAGCGATTGAGTCCTCATTCCCCTAAGAATAGATGACTCAACTTAAGTTGAACATTTATGGGAGAAACTACAGGATCAGAATTGATGACAGACTGTGTGAGGTCCCGTGTCCACACAGTGCAGCTTCAGGCCCCATGCAGCCAAGTTTGTACAGAGCCAGCCAAGACACACTGTTTTGCAAGGACCAACCTTAACTCAGAGAGGGGTTCTGAGGAAGGGGTATTTGGAAGCAGCTAAAGAACTACTCAAAGTCATTTCTGGGAGGTTGGCTCCTTAAAGCTGGCAGGTCCAGGTGAGAGGAGAGAGAGGTCCCAGTCCAGCCGGGTCTCTCTGGAGCTGAGCAGGATGCTGAGTGTCAGCAACCCAAAGAAATACACCTGGCCAGGAGTCTTGTTGAGGCAGGAACTCAACTTTAATGTAACAACGGCTTGTTTATATAAACTTGGAGCATAGGAGGAGGGGTTTTGGAGGGGTGAGTTGACGTAGGGAGTGGGGAAAGGTGACAGAGTGTATGGGGTGACTGACAGAGCCAATGGCAAAGCTCCACATCAGCAACAGTTGAGCAGAGGCAGGGCTAAACAGGTCCTGTTGAGTCATTCCGGTACAGAAGTGACTAAGACAGGTCTCAAAACTCCAGCCAGGCTTAGGTTTGTCCTCAAAGCCCAAACCAGGGTACAAGCTGACAGCCTGTGTTCTGCTTGAGACAGCTTTTTCTAGAGATCTCCAGACAGCTTATCCAGATAGTTCAGCTCTCCCAGACCAAAGCCCAGACCTTTATTTACATATTCATTCAGTCATTTACTCCAGGTTCCTTTTTGATTATCCCATGAATCAGTATTCTATAACCCCAGCTCCTTGATTCTTAGAGAGAGCAAGTACACCTTTTTTTTTTTATCATTGCAAATGAATTCAGAGATCTGCCTGCCTTTGTAAGCACAAACAATAAACTAGTTGGGTGGGATCCTGTCCTGAGATTACCATTCCCACCATGCCTGGGCCCAAACTAGCTCTGTTCCAGGCTGACCTTGAACTCAGGAATCTGCCTGCCTTTGTAAGCACAAACAATAAACTTATCTAGGATCTTGCCCTGTGATCACTACTCCTGAAATCTCTTTATCGCCTTCCTTAATATCTTTCTGACAAGCTGGCTCATAGTGTTGCTGCCTTTGTTCTTTTAGGTCTGTGAAGCCCTTCATATAGTTCATATTGCATCCTAATGTTTTGCATAGTTGAGAAATTATATAATTTTTAACTCATATTTTCAGAGTTCTTTCCCACAGGGTTATCTTGAAGATCCCAGTGATTACCATTTTGCTGAGACATTAGACACACGCTCCCGGACTCATGCTGTTTCTGATTATCATGGAGTCATTAACCTTGGCAGAGGACATTCCCCAATAACCTTGTCAGGGAGAATATTTCCTGAAGGAGGAAGATGACATAATAATAACCTCATGTCCAGCAACTGTCAACACTTGTGGAGGACCACACCCTGCTGGCTCTGTTTCAGGAGCAGGGACCATGTCACACCAGGACATGCAGGACTCATCACTCTTGTACCTCTGCATGATGCTGCAGACCAGCATGCTGTGTGTACAGAATTCTCAGTATCATTCTGTGAAGCTCCTTGCAGAAAAGATGGTGTGGGTAGAAGCTGCAGGATGGATGCTATATCTTTCCCATGTGCTGACCAATACCCACAAGGGTGTCAGGCCCAGAGCTTCATATGAAACCCTTGATGCAGATTTATGGTTGAGAAGTTGGGTGATGACCCCCAGCCCATGTAAATAGTATGATTTGGGGAAATGGGGAAGGGAGGTGAGGAGCTGCCCAAAGGGAGTGGTTCCCAGATCCAGTAATAGTACACTGTCAAAGCTAGCACTGATCCCAACTACAACCCCAGTGAAAGTGGGAGACTCAAGTTATATTTGTGATACTGAAAAACTAGCAAGAGTCAAATGTCTAAACATAAATTAGAGAATGTGCAGTTCACTGGAGGTATGAAAATCTAAAGTTGAAAACATTACTCTGTGGCGCTCTCAGTGTTCTTCTTCCTGGACCCCTGGCTGGCTGCATTTGGCAGCCCTCCCCATTCTCTGTCTTGCCTCAAGACATGGCCTCAGGATAGTTCTGACCATCACTAGGAGATGATAAATATTTATTCTGGGCTCAAGCCTTCCAGAGCCTCTGTGTGGATTATGTTACATCAAGACCTGTGCTCAGACAGAAGTGCCACAGGTTGACGTGGTCTCCATTGTTAAGTCCTCTCGTGGAGGGCAGCCTGTGTGAGGGTCACTCAGAGCTGCAGGGGACGCTGGATGAACAAGGGATGAGCCTCTGACTTAGTGGTTGCTTGGTACTAAACCTGTCTTATTCCTGAGAGCAACATAGAAAGGGTTTCAAGACACAGTAGCTAGAGAATTTAAGCTCATTTATGAACAAAATATTTTGGTTGCCAGTAATGCAATGCGGGCATTTATTCTCTTATTCCTTCTTTCCCCTAAGCTTTTCCATTTGCGTTATTGCAGCATGTCATTACCATTGTTACTACTGATGATGATGATGGTGATGGTGGTGGTGATGATGATAGTGACGACGATGTGACAATGACGACAACAACAGTGACGATGATGATGATGATGTGAAAGATGGAGAGAGAGAGGGAGGAAAGGGAAGGAAATGTTGGGAAGACCCCCTCTGGCTTTTTTCTGCTCTTCCTTCCAGTCCCTCCAGCTTCCTCTTAACCTTCCCAACAACATTTAGCAGCTGCCTTTAACAGAAGGCCAGCGGTGTGCTGGGCTCCACAGGAGCTTGCAGTGTGTCCACCCAACCTCCCAGGAAGCAGATGCTGTAATGACCGTCTATGGGCATGGGAACTGATTCGGTAAGGATGATACTCACATGAGGTTGACTGGCAAGCAGGTGACAGAACCAGGACCCAAACTTGGGGATGTTCTTGCTGGCTGCCCATCTGCTAAACTTCGAAGCTCAGCTCAGTGGAGAGAGTGTGATAAGATTTCTTAATTTCTGTGCTCCGGATCTCCTCCATTTTGCCCCACCTCCCACATGGTGATACAATTTGTTTCCTACACTGAACTTCATAGCATTTCTAAGTCAACTTTATGTGAGTTGTACAGGGTTTGCTGTATTTCCCACAAATGTGGCTGAAGAGACCTGAGGGAGCATTTGGATTCTCTCCTGTGACAGTTACTTATAATTGTCAATTCAACACAACCTAGAATCATCTGAGAGGTGAGACTCAATTGAAGATTGTTTATAGGCCTGGCATGGTGGCACATGCCTTTAATCCTAGCACTTGAGAGGCAGAGGCAGGTAGATCTCTGTGACTTTGAAGCCAGCCAGGTCTACATAGTAAGTTTCAGGACATAGAAAGCCTCTGTCTCAAAAACAAAACAAAACAGAAAGTTTACATTGGGTTTGACCTTTGGTCGTGTCAATAGGAGATTTTCTTAATTAAGTTCATTGATGTGGGACGACTCAGCCCACTGTGGGCAGCAACATTCCCTAGGCATGGGATCATGAACTGTGTAAGAGTGGAGAGATCCAACCAAGTACAACCAACTCAGCATGCATTCATATATGCTCTTGATTGTGGACATAATGCAACTAACTGTTTGAAGTTCCTACCTTGACTTCCCCAAAATGATGGACTATAGCCTAGAATAATTGTAAGCTAAAAAACAAACAAAAAAAAAACAAAAAAAAAAACAAAAAACAAAAAAACAAAAAAAAAAAACCCTTTCTCTCTTGAGTTGCCTTTTTATCCAGGTGTTTTGTTTTTCTGAGTTTTGTTTTTCTGAGATAGCCTGGCTGTCCTGAAACTTGCTATGTAGACCAGGCTTGCCTTGATCTCACAGAGATCCATCTGCCTCTGCCTCCTGATTTCTGGGAGTAAAGGTATGTGTCAGGGCATTTTTATCACAGCAACAGAAATGAAATTAGAGCATTCCCTCAGAGAAACAGTGGTGTGGCTCAGCAGAGTTACTGAGATATCAGCACAGCCCTTAGTTTTCTTAAACTTGCTGAGCCTCGAATGTTCCTTTGGCAAAAAGAAATGCTCTCTGCATTAAAAAAAAAAAAAAAGAAAAGTATGAGCTCTAAATAAATGAAAGACGACACTGTCCTAATTCTCTGGAATCATCTGAGAGGTAGGATGGGTAAGTAGAGGATCTCTGCATTTGAACAGGCTCCTCCTCACTGACTTGTGTTCCTCTGCCTCTCCCCCAAGAGTGTACTGGGGAAGAGACAGTTACCCCTTTCCAAGGACATAGAGCTCCCCAATGGATTCTGGACAATGAGAAGGTTCACTTATATGCAAATGAGATTAGGAGCCTGCATGTGTCCTCTATGTCCCTTCTTGTTCTGAAGAGGATGACCAGATGGTACAACCATACTTCAGAAGGTCACAGTTAGGTCTTCCTGCATGTCTAAGACACTGAACTGTGCAGCCCCTGCCAATTCCCACCGGAATCCCAGTGGGGACAGGAAGTGAAGGGCTGCTTCAGTGCCTGCAATTGTGCTTCCAGAGTAAAGTTCCTTCTCTCCTAATTGGTACCCAGAGGGCTGGTGATTCTCATCAGGGAACCCAAGCCTGGGACCAAACATGGCAAGAGGGGGATGCTTATTGACATTGTTCTCCGCTTTCAAAGCCCGAAAACCACTCTTCAGCCTCGGCATTTACAAAGTGAAGTGTTTTCACTTATTTTGTGTGTGTGTTGGGGGGTACATGCACCTGTGTTTAGAGGTCAAAGGCCAACTTTAGATATTGTTCCTCAGATGCCACCCCCCCACACTTGTGTGTGTGGGGGGGGGCACTCAGACAGACAGACAAGAACTCTTCTTTGGCCTGGAGCCTGGAGCTCTTCAACTCAGGAAGGCTGACCGGTCAGCAAGCTTCTGGGGATCTGGAGGAAGCAAGGGGCAGCAGGGACTGGGAGAGCACACCTAGGGGAGATCTAGGGGAGGGACCGTGTTCAGAGACCAGAAACTGTGGTGGAGTTGGAGTCGGAGTGATGCAAACTAATTTACATGTCTCCCCATTGCTGCTGGGATGACGAGCTTGTGCCACCACATCCCACTTTTCTGTGGGTTTCAGGGGATTGGACTCTGGTTCTCACACTTGTCTGGCAAGCACTCACTTACTTTTAAAATTATAAATGTTAGTGGAGAGGGAGAAATGAAAGAGGGGGCAGAAATGAAAGGGGGCAGGGCAGAGGGAGGGCAGGAAAGGAAGGCTAGATTACCATTCTCTACAGTGCCTTGAAGAGTCCTAGTTAGACCCGGGACAGTGGCCAAGGGTGGCCTTGGGCGAGAAAAGTAAGTGGAGTTAGTTTTAGACCAACAGAGGATTGTGAAGGACAGACAAAGCAAAGGCTTGATTTTTGGGCTTCTCCCGGCTGCACTTCCTGCTCTTCGGTTTTCTCATTAACTCACAAATACTTACTGAAAGTCTGTAGTTGCCAGGCAGGACCAGGAGCTGAAGATTCAGCTCGAACAGGGCACAGATCCTGTCCTCCGAGGACCTACTGGGTGGTAGGCTGGGAAGTGGGACACAGGGAAAAAGCAGAGAGGGTAAGCGTGGTGAGGCCTCAGGTTTTAGAGGGGTGTGGGAGAAAGCTTTCTGGAGAGTAACATCAACTGGGTTAAAACAGAAGAAGGAGAAGGAACTAGAGATTTGGGAGAAGCAAGGAACAAGGAAGCTCCTGTGGCCTGAGCCAGTGGAGGAGGGGAAGGGAACGAGGAAGCAAGGGGTAGCAAGAGAGAAGGACAGTGCTCAGAGCCTTCGAACCAGCAAATAACAGTTCGAGCTACGAGCTGAGCACTGTGATGAACACACCTGTACTTGGGAAGCAGATATGGGAGGATCACAGCAAGTTTAAGGCTAGCCTGGTCTACATACATATTCCAAACCAAGCAGGGCTACACAATGAGACCTGTTTCAAAAATCAAGACAACAACAAGACAAGATATTAAAAAACAAAAATCTTCATGATGTCCAGTTAAATCTGACTTTCAGAGAGATAAATACTTGCTAGGATTAGTACATTCTTGATATTATGACATTTCTGACATTTTATACTAAAAAAAAAAAAAGTTAAAATTATCCGTTGCTTATTCGAAACGGAAAGGTTAACTCTAGTATTCTATAGTTTATCTGGCCATCCAAACATGGAGAAAAAAAAAGATTTAGGGCATAAAAGTGAGACAAGAACAAAAGCAATGAGCAAAGGTGTGCTTTAGTTTATTTACCAGGTGAGAGATGGTGCGCAGGTGCCCAGTGCACATGGCGCACAGTACGTATAGTGAGCACTGGGAAGGGAGGCAGACAGCAG
>NW_021620939.1:1082634-1084055 GCF_004785775.1 Grammomys surdaster | reverse complement strand
AGAAAGAAAGAAAGAAAGAAAGAAAGAAAGAAAGAAAGAAAGAAAGAGAAAGAGAGAGAGAAGGGGGAGAGAGAGAGAAAGGAAGGAAGGGAAGGAAGGAAAAAAAAGAAAGAGGAAAAAAGAGCCAAATATTAAACTTCACAGTGACATATAGCAATGTCAGTGAGATAGCTCAGTGGGTAAAGGTGTGTACTGCCAAACCTAATGACCTGAATTTGATCCCTGAATCCCACATGGTGGAAGGAGAGAGCCAGTCCTCACAATCTGTCCTCTGACTTCCATATGTATGGGAACACATGAAAACAAATGTATGAAAAGAAAGGGAGGAAAGAAGGAAAGAAAGAGAAAGGAAGAAAGAAAAGAAAGGAAGGGCCGGGCGGTGGTAGCGCACGCCTTTAATCCCAGCACTTGGGAGGCAGAGGCAGGGGGATTTCTGAGTTCGAGGCCAGCCTGGTCTACAAAGTGAGTTCCAGGACAGCCAGGGATACACAGAGAAACCCTGTCTCGAAAAACCAAAAAAAAAAAAAAAAAAAAAAAGAAAGAAAGAAAGAAAGAAAGAAAGAAAGAAAGAAAGAAAAAGAAAAGAAAGGATGGAAGAAGAAAGAGAGGAGAGGAGCGAAGCGGAGCGTAGCACCCGTTACAAGTGTGGATCCTAGTACCGGCTGAATGCATGTGGCAATGCCGTGGTGGACGATCCTGATGCGATATGAGGGTAGGAACGGCAAAGACCCGTGGTATTACGCCATACATCTCCTCTGCTCAGGCTCGTAGCCACTGCTCCATTAGATTTCGTTTATAACAAGCTCAACCAAAAAATTACTAAGAATCTCAAGATGCCTACAGCCCACCATAAAACCTAGTGTGGGTTTTGCCACCCCGCAGGACCATGACGCTGGCCATGGGTACCGCCATCATTTGCTGGAGGGGCCAACTCCCTGTGAATTGCATTTCTAGGCATCCCTGGGTCTCTGCCGGTCCACAGTTCTCCAGTCAATGGGGACAGAGGCTGGTAGCTGACTGCTGTTTGCCCTTTGCTTCCAGTTAGCCCTTAAAGCTGAAGGGTGGGTCTTTTTACCTCCTGCAGCTGAGTCCAGAGACTCAAGCGGATAATACAAGTTCTGGGAGGAGCCTTCAGACAGAGGGTGGAGAAGGCGGCGACATGCTGCTTTCCTCTTCCTGCTGGTTGGCTGTGGTGGACACATGGCAACAGCTTCCGCCACTAGCTAGGACTGCGCGCGCGTGAGGCCCGTACACAGGAGGGATAGAACGGAAAATTCGGATGACATGGGTCTTGCTCACTTTACCAGCCTAGGTGGCCACCCTTCAGGCTTTTACTGATGAAAGAAATCAATCTCAACCTCTCTCTCTCTCTCTCTCTCTCTCTCCCTCCCTCCCTCCCTCCCTCCCTCCCTCCCTCCCTC
>NW_021620939.1:1066126-1082234 GCF_004785775.1 Grammomys surdaster | reverse complement strand
TCTGTGTTCTAAGACACTAGTAGTGTATGTTTCTAGGCTAACTATTAAAACAAACCTAATTTCTGTCTGATATAACATCTTTTTGTCCAGGACCTGTGTCACGGGAACTTCTGGGCCTCCTATTTGCCGTGTGGGAAGCCCAGGGAAGCCAGGCTCAAATATGTAGCCCTCCAGCTGCCTCTAACTGTGGCTGCTGAGTGCTTTCTTTTCCCCTGCCATCCCTCCTGAGGAATTTGTCTTAGGTCTAGGGTGGCTAACATGGCCCTTGGGATAGTAGGTACTGTCTTAAACATAAAAGTGCTGTTGGAACACAGCCAGACTTGTTTACTCCAGTTCTGTCTGGGGATGCTTTGGGCTATGAAAGCCAGCCTGGAGTACATCATGAAATCATGTCTGAGGGAGAGGGAGGGGGGAAAAAGAAAGAGATTAAAGGAGAGAGAGGTGGGGGTGAAAACTTAGCTTCTTGATTGTCAGACTATTTTCCCTCTTTGTCAAAGACTGAAATATTTACATTTTTTAAAAGATTTATTTGTTTATTTTATGTATATGAGTACATTGTTGCTATCTTCAGGCACACCAGAAGAGGGCACCAGATCCCATTACAGGTCGTGAGCCTTCATGTGGTTATGGGGAATTGAACTCAGAATCTCTGGAAGAGCAGTCAGTGCTCTTAACCGCTAAGCTATCTCTCCATCCCTGAAATATTTACATTCTATTCTGGTTCCTTTGTTCCATGTTTCCAGTGCAAGCATAAGGACCTGTGTTCAAATCCCCCAGCACACATGTAAAATCCAGGTGTAGCAATGCATGCCTGTATCCCCAGTGCTGGGTAGGGCACAAGAGGGAAAATTAGAAGTTGATGTCAGGCATCTTCTTCACTTGCTCCCCACCTTTTAAAAAATTTAAGATTTATTAAATTTTAATTTTCATTTATGTTTGTATGACATTGTGTGTACGTGCCTACGGAGGCCAGAAGAGGGCATCTGATCCCCTGAAACTGCAGCTGCAGATAGTTATAAGCCATCAACATGGATGTTGGGATCTGAACACTGGGGCCTTCTGGAATGGTAGCAACAGCTGTAACTGCTGAGCCATCTCTCTAGCCCTTCTAGAGGCTTCTAGAGCCCTTCTAGAGATCAACTCAGCTATACTAGCTGGTCTACAAGCTAATGGTCCCTCTTGTGCCCTACCCAGCACATAGTCAGCTTCCGTTTGCAAACCCTTTGGCTGTTCTTTTTAGAACGGGTTGTCTTAGTGGGACACACACCACCTTTTTAGTCACTTATTCTTTCTGTGTGGATATTTTTATGTGCGTGTGTCTGTGTGCCATTTGTGTGCCTGGTGCCTGCAGAGGTCAGAAGAGGGTGTTGGATGCCCTGGAACTGGAATTACAGATGGTTGTAAACCTGCATGTGGATATTGGGAGTAGAACTTGGCTCCTCTGCAAGAACAGCCAGGGCTCTTCATGGCTGAGCCACATCTCCAGCCCCTGGAATAATTTATTCATAAGCAGGAAGAGGGTAGATTGTCTGACTCATGAGATTTCAGAAAATACATTTGCTCTTCATGAAAGATGGAAATTTGACTATCGAGTTTCAAGTTTAAATGTCTTCCAAAACTTGGAAAACTGTGCTTTGTTATCTGTGGCAGCTAACTGCTAGGAAATCGGACATCAAGGTGGATCTCACTCTCGTATCTGTATTTGACCTGTTTGTTTGTTTGTTTGTTTGTTTCCTGGAATCTTATGTGCATTCCCTGTTGAGTTCTGAAATCCCACCCAGATACACGAGAGTGTTCCGTACTAGTTCCTGTTGCACTCAGAGGACCCTTAAAACCACATTAGCCTAGGGCCAGCAAGATAGCTCAGTGGAGGAAGGGGCTTGAAACTTGGTGACCTGAATTCAATTTCCAGGACCCACATGGTATAAGAGAGAACCAACGCCCTAAAGTTGCTCTGTGGCCTCCATTCATGAGCCATGACACCCGCACTTCTCCCCCAACACAAAGTAAATAAATCAATGTAATAAAAAGTATAAAAAAAATTAATAAATAAAACACAAGGCTAAAACCTCTCTCTCTCTCTCTCTCTCTCTCTCTCTCTCAATGTGGATGATATTTAGAAAATTATGATGGACTCAAAGCACCACCATCTGAAGGATGTCATTTTATGTTCTTCATGCATGAGAAGGTGTTGTTACCTTGAAAAGAGTGAAAGGATTCTTCTGGTCTGAGATGAAGGACACAGTTCTTCTGACTCTTCACCCACAGGCAGCACTGGCCTCTCTGGTTCAGTGGGCATCTAGGCAGGTAAAGATGTCTACACTGGTGTATATTGTTCACTGTTTACAATGTAGCTGATGAGATAGCGCAGTGGCTAAGAACACTTACTGCTCTTCCATTGACCTGGGTTCGGTTCCTCTACCCACATCAGACAGCTCACAATTGCCTGCAACTCCAGTTCCAGGGGATCCGATGGCCTCCACCAGCACCTGCACACATGTGGTGCACCACACATAAACCCATGCAGCAAATGTATATATAATAATAGAATACACTGTTGCAGGATATTTGATCACACTGTGAACCCGAGATTTTTTTTTGTTGTTGTTGTTTTTGTTTTTTGAGACAGGGTTTCCCTGGCTGTCCTGGAACTCACTCTGTAGACCAGGCTGGCCTTGAACTCAGAAATCCACCTGCTTCTGCCTCCCAACCAAGTTTGTTATTAATTGAAAAACAAAAAAAAAATCTATTTTTAGTTGTGATGGGGCTCAGCCCTTGGCACACACTCTTAATCCCTCTCTCTAGAATACAGATATGCCCTTAATACACACATTTAATCCCAAATGGTGAAGGGAAAATTAGTTTGTAGAAAGGAGCACCAGTGTTTGAAAGTGATGTCTTATTGAGTGAAGATAAAGTGATGAATCAGAGAAAAAATTGACAGAATAGAATATGCCCAACTCTCATGAGAGGAGAGAGGAAAGGGAAGTTACTTAAGAGAGAGCATCAGATATTATTTTACCACAAGAGACAGTAATAAAGATTTTTCACAATAAAAAAAAAAGAGAGAGAGAGAGAGAGCATCAGAGAAAAAGGGAGAGAAGACAGTTTTACTGGGACAGTTATACAGAGACAGGTTAGAGAAAGAGTGAGAAGGGGTCAGAAGATCAGGACAGATTGCTAGAGTTAGTTTGAGGCCAAGCAGAACAATTCAGGAGAAACTGAGAGAAGCCAGATTGAATCAGTCAGCTTGGAGAGTTTGGGCCAGTACAGCTGGGTTGAACTGGTCCATCAGAGCTCAGTAACAACAAGAAAGGGGGAGCTTATTCAGCAGCAAGTCTCAGAGTCTGAGAACATTCTAGGCCTAGATAAGAAGATTGTATGGAAGCTAGAAGCTTCCAGGACTAGGCCTAGGTTAGCACACAGAGGCAATACACACCCTAGTTGACAATTACATTAAGTGAATAAAAGATACATTTATAACATGTCTAACATGTTTGCCCTCACTTAGATTGCATTAGAGGTCAGCAGACAGACAGCTTTACCTCATTTTGACCTATGCATGCATCAAAATTGGCCACATTAGTACCTGGTTGGTGGACATTTTAGTCATCTTAAGTCTGATGTTCTATATACAATCTGAGGGAAACACTCCTTTAATGAATTTAATCAAGGAATGAGTTCATAAGACCAGCAGTGCTGGAATAAAAAAGGAGGTATTTTGTGGCCTTGTTATTATTTTTTGTAGTGCAGAGATCAAACCTAGGGCCTTTCCCAAACCAGGCAGGTGTGCTCTACCACTGAGCCACACTCCCAGCCTGTAGGCATTTAAAATTTTGTTTTTTAGAGGCTAATTTATGCTGCTAAAAGGTCGTATCATTACATTCTTCAGAGTGTTATCTGGGTATCTGATTCCTTGGTTATTAATAATACCAGATCTTATGAAATTTCTGACCAGGTGTGGTGGTGTATGTCTGTCATTACAGAACTTGAGAAGTCAAAGCAGGAGAGTTAGAGACTCAAGGTCATCTTCTTCTTCAGCACATGGAGTTCAAGGCTAGATTGGGCTGTAAGCAGTTCTATTTCAAATCATAGTAAATGAGCCCTTGTTGGCACAGGCCTTTAATCCCAACACTAAGGAGGATCTCTGTGAGTTTGAGGCCAGCTGAGTCTACATAGCTAGTTTCTGGACATCTAGGGCTACATAGAGGAAAACCAACCAACCAACCAAACAAACAAACAAACATCAATTTTGGCAAATTTTCTTTAAATGCTAGACATTACATTCGAGACCTCAGGCATGCCAAGCATGAACCCTCCCACAGAGCAACAGTCAGGATCCTCAGACTCTGGTGGTTTGCTGTGATTTCTTTCTATATTTATGGCTTAGTATTGTTTCCTACAATCATTGCCCATGAGTGTTTCTCTTCTTTAATTTCCCTGTTCTTATTTTTCCTCAGTGGATCTTGGTGGCAGAGTCTATCTTCTCAGGAAAATGTCCTTTCCTGGCTTTCCTGATTCATCTCCCCTTCACTTATTTCTGCCGCTATCCTGGAGTCAGCTGTCTGGACCAGTCTGAGTCTTCTTTATCTCCTGCTCACGCCTCTCAGCTTTTGGTCTTTTTATTCTGCTTTAAAAATGTTTATCAACATTATCACATTTTACTGGTTTCTTTAAAATTCTAAATTGTTATGTTTGGAAAATGAAAGAAGTGTGTGAAAAGCTCGTTTTTAATAATTAAAATAAATACAGCTCATTGGGACCAAGCTCTAGTCGTCAGGCTTGATCACAAGGAACTTTACCTGCTGGGCCATCTCTCCAGATCCCCACATGCTATCTTTTAGCTTCTGTTCCTAGAAAATAAGTATTGAGGGGCTGGAGAGAAGGCTCAGCAGTTTAGAGCACTGGCTGCTCTTCCAGAGATCCTGAGTTCAATTCCCAGCAACCACATGGTGGCTCACAACCATCTGTAATGGGATCTGATGGTATGTCTGAAAACAGCTACGATGTACTCATATACATAAAATTAATAAATAAATCTTTTTTTTTAAGAAGGAAAGGAGTGTTAACATTCACACTATCTCCATCTGTCACAGCTTGTTCCTATAGTTTGTTAAACTATCTCACCTTTTTCTTTTCTTCTCTTCTCTTCTCTTCTCTTCTCTTCTCTTCTCTTCTCTTTTCTTTTCTTTTGGGGGTGGAGTGGGACTGGGGACTAGTGGTGCTGTTTTTCAGTGTATCCTGGAATTCCTCTGTAGACCAGGCTGGCCTTGAACTCACAGAGATCTGCCTGCCTCTGGCTCCAGAGTGCTGGCATTAAAGGTATGCATCACCACCGCCCAGCCAAATAATCCCATTTTTTCCCCACACAAATATGTGACATATCTTAGTGGAGTCAGTCCACATGGTGTGTGTACTTGCACTTGTCCTGGAGTTAATGGTGTTTAATGCCTATTCTAAAAGAAATTGGAAACACTTTTGAGTTACTAAAAATCCTTTGTCCATGGATTTACTGCAGCCTTTGCTTCTCTCCTCCCTGAAAGGTCGGAGCCAAGAGAGACAAGACTTCCTGTCCCTGGGAGAAGCAAGGCAGGGAAAGGGTGAGATGTTTTCTATCCTCTAACCTAAAAAGGAAAAACACTCATAGGCATCCAAGAAGTTGAGCTTTGGAGATCAATTGGCTTCAGGGTGTTTTTTATGGAAATCATTTTTTCTTTTTTGTAATGGGTGATTCTTTTCCGTTTCTCTACCTCAGCCTACTTGGAAGCTGGATGGCTACATCAGACCTTTGCAAAAGAAAATGGTCAACAGTGTAGCGTGTTTGTCTTCTAAGCTACCAAGAAAACAGAAACAAAGCAGCAACAATTATGCAGTCCTCTTATATTTCAGTGCTGGGCTATGTGAGTACTGATGGTTCCTGCTTGGTGGAGAGATAAGCAAGCAAGATGGGAGTTTCCAGGGTCATGGAGCATAGCTCAGTGGCAGAGTACTCGCCTAGCATGTGTGAGGACTTGGGTTCAAGACCCAGTATTACAAAACAACAAGGAACCAGTTCAGCTAAATGGGATGATGAGGTACAATGGGTGGGAGAACAAAGAATCCCTCCGTCTCTAAGGACTTTCAAGACAACTGCATTGGTGGCCATCTGCAATCGATGCCTGGAGAGCATTTCACAGCTTTACCACCAGGGGCCGCTGTTTCCCTATGCTCAGGCCACCAACACAGTTCCTATCCCTTCAGGAATGCAGATTGAGAACTGCCTGTGGATCCAAAGGAATTCCACAAATTCAGACTCCTCGGTGCCCTCTCCACCTTCCCTTCCCCCACTCTTAGACCTACCTGACCCCAGAATAATGGTAGTGTGTGGTTTCACAGATCCAGAAGTAGAAGTATGAACTGGAATGTGTACTTTTTCTCCTAGGATAGAATTTCTTTGTGTCCTAGCGACCTACTCAACTGTTTTTTGTTTATTTTTTTTTGGGGTGAGGGGTGGGGCTCCCTTCTCGAGAGAGAAAGACTGGCTCTCAGAGATGTGTGTCCTTGGCTGGGAAGATTCCAGTCAGGTCAATGGTCTCCAAACTGGGGGGGTGAGGGGGATGGGGGTGGTGGTAAAATGATCTGTTAATGGTAAGAAAAAGAACATTCTATGACATGTATTTATGTATTTACTGTATTACCTTAAAAAATAGACATATGAGAGACCCTGTCTCAAAATACCAAACAAAATAAACAAACAGAAAAAACTTTGCTATCCAGATTGCTGCTGGTACCTTATGAGCCCCTGTGTCAAAAGGTTAGCAAGATGAGCTAGGAAGGAAGGCAGAGTCACCTCCCTGTAACCAGGATTCTATCACAGACACCATTTCTACACAAAGTAACCAATGGAGTCTTCACAGAAGGAACTGGGGGAGGGGCTTTTAAGCATCTCATCCTTCAGAAAAGAGGCTGAATGCAGTACAACCAGTACTTGCGTGTGAGCTTGGAAAAATGCCTAAGGTGTCACTCCTATGCCTGTCCGACCTCTCAGCTGCAAGATGACATTCAACCAAAGACAGCTCTGACAAGGTGTATCTTCCAAATTCAAGCCCGTCAAACCTTTTGAAATGATATCAGCTCTCGTTTATGATGAGGCTTGAGGTAATATCAAAGGTCCCTGTGCCTTGATCTTAACAGCAGCTCATGACATGCATGCTTGATCGTGTCATAGCAGGAATGCAAGCAAAATCAGTCCAGGGCTGAGGAAGTGTGTGCCACAGCCAAGAAGGCAGCGTTCCTATCTTATCAACTCTTGGAGTTTGTATGGGGCCAAGGACCCGGGTAACTGGACTCTGAAGACTGTTACTGACAGTGCTCAAGGTACAGACACTGAAACCATGACCCATAGGGACTTTGGTTCTATGATGGCTAAAGCCTTTAATATCCGCTGTCTTCTGTGGCTTTGCACTGCCTCGGGACCATCTGGTACCTGGTACAGAAAGAAAGGGGCTTGAAAAAAAGGAGCCAACACTGGCTCCACTGTGGGGTACACTGTATTGTTCACCAGCGTGCTCCTCTGCCTGCTTTGTCGGGCTTTGCTGGCTCCACCTTAGTTTACTGTGTATTTCCTCTCCCTGTCCCATGGGAGGGCCTTCCTCGAAACTACATTCCTCTGTGAAATTCTTTTTAAGGAACAGAGGATTTAAAAAGTAATCTTGTGGGATTTGTTCAAGTCTTGACAAAGGAGAAAGTCCACACTGGATGGATTTACTGAGAAGGAAGGCAAAGTCACCTATATCATTCCTATCAAAGCCAGCAGTAGCAGGATTACTTGTGGGTGAGTCTCAAACTGTGCAGAGTCCCAGACCCTACTGAAGACTTCTTGACTTGGAATCTCTGAGTGGGACCAGGAGGCATGTCGACAAGCCCACCCCTTCTCCCAACTCCAGACACTACAAGATAAATTTTAAAACTTTGCAATGGCTGGGTTATGTCTCAGTGGGGAATGCATTGGCCTAGCATGCAGGAAGCTCTAGACTGAATCTCCAGGATTAACTGGATGTAATGGTGCATGCCTGTAATTCCAGCCCTTGAGAGGAAGAAGAATCAGGAGTTAGACTCTATCTAAAATATGTAGAAGAACGAAAGATCGGTAAGATGGTTCAGTGGTTTAAGTCACTTGCCACCAAGTGACCTGATGACCTGAGTTGGATCCTTGGAACTCACATGGTGGAAGAGAACCAGCTCCCTACAGGTGCCCTCTGACCTCCACACAATGCCACATCAAGCACACACACAGACATATGCATGCACACAAAGTAAGTCAATAAATGTGAAAGAGATAAAGAATAGGACAGGAAGGAAAACTTGTACACAGCTTCTTATCTGGGAGCTGGGGAGACGGCTCAGCAGTTAAGAGTACTGGCTCCTCTTCCAGAGGACCCAAGTTTGATTCCCAGCACCTACATGGCAACTCATAACCATTTGTATCTGCAGTCCTTGGGCCTCTGATGGGACCAGGCACACATGTGGTGCACACAGACAAAACAATGCACGTCAAATGGCCTTTTACAAGACCTTATTATCTTGTTTTTCCCTTATGGAATTAGTTGGGCTAGGTAATTTTCTATTCATTCTAAGCACAAGGATAGGGCAGTGTTCAGAGGAGGCCAGACATCCACCTATTTAGGAAAGGTAAAGGCCAATGGAGTGGGTCTGTGCAGATGGACACTCATCCTGTTTGTGAGACTGGGTCTACTGACTTCCATGCAGCCCCTGGACAGAGGTAGAGGATTGGCATGGAGAAGGCTCTGGCTGGAAGTATTACCAAGAGGAAGAGGTCAACTTTCTGGGACTAACTCTTCCCTGAAACCATGGCCTTGCTGAGGGAATCTTTGATCAGATGCATCTTCAGAAAGTGACTTTAGAACACAAGCTTAGAGGCTGGTTGATCTAGACACATGACTAGCAGAAATGATGGAAATTCTCTAGCAAAACACCCAGCACAGGGACATAGTGGACTCAGGGTGTGAAAGAAAATTCTAGAGTAGAGGCAAGAAAGAGTCTCTCGTTTTCCTTTTCTTTCTTTCTATTTATTTATTTATCTATCTATTTTTTTATTTTTCGAGACAGGGTTTCTCTGTGTAGCCCTGGCTGTCCTGGAACTCACTCTGTAGACCAGGCTGGCCTCGAACTCATAAATCTGCCTGCCTCTGCCTCCCAAGTGCTGGGATTAAAGGCGTGTGCCACCACCGCCTAGCTGAGTCTCTCGTTTTCTGAAAGAAGCTTCTATGTCCCTATATCTCCAAGGACTCCACTAAAGTCCTTTCTAGACCACCCCCTACTCCACATTCTGCTCTGCTGTAGGTGACTCCAGCACCACTGTCTGTGCCTCAGCCGTACCTGCACCTGTCTCTAACTTGACACGACACTGTCACTTCCAAGGACTGAGATTCTTGGGAATAGGGTCCAAGTCTGAAAGTCATTGAGAAATGGGGCTTCTTTGAGTCTGACTTAGTCATTTTCACATTAAGCATCCTCATGCCTCACTGAAATGTTGCCTTGGTGTCTGTTTGATGAACCGCCAGGGCACCATGAGAAGAGTAGACACTCCATCTTCTGTGTCATGGGGAGGATGGTGAAGCTTGAGCCAAGGCTACATTCTCAAACCCAGGGCTTCATGGCTTCTTCCCATCCTGTCCTTGTAAGCCTACCTGTAGACATGGTGGGTAAGACCTATGCCAGCAACCAAAGGGCACTTTATCTTCCTGCTTGGAAAGGCTGGGAAAACAACCACACAAGACAAGCTAGCCATCACACTCAACCTTGAACAGAGCCCTCCTCTGGCCCCACCCTTTCTAGAAGCTGAAATGCTGCCCAATGAGAGTTTGGTTCCTGCTCTCTCACCTTTCCTGGATCCACCCTCCTGACCAATGCAAGTTTCCGGCTGTGCTATGTTGCTGGGTTCCCAGGTATGTCAGCAGGAAGCAGACAGATGTGGACAGCATTCATCTACAGTTCCTTTCCTCCAAAGAAAGATGGATCAACAATCTGGGAAAATGGAAAAGATTTTAAACACACGGAGAAGAAAATGTGTTTAGTCTCAGCACTCAAGAAACAGAGGCAGGAGGATCTTTGTGAGTTCCAGGCCAACCAGAGCTACATAAGAACGCATACTACGGTATGAAGACAAACACAGCAAGGCTCCATTTTTAAGAGGTCGAAGTAGTGAATAGTTGATTTCTTTCCCTTTTCTCCTTTGGTTTTTCATGATAGGGCTTTTCTATGTAGCCTTGGCTGTCCTGGAACTTGCTCCTAAAGACCAGGCTGGCTTCAAACTTACAGAAGTCTGCCTGCCTTTGACTCCTGAGTGCTGGGATCAAAGGCATGTGCCGCCAGTTGAAACACAAGCCATATCTTGCTCCATTGCCCAAAGACCCTACTAACCAGGAATGTGGGCAGGTCCCTCTATGAAAAGTAGGTGGTGAGCCTTACACATCCCTCTCCCTTTAGGCTGAAGATGCACTGTCTAATCCTGGCTTTAGGATAATTAAAAAAAAATCCTTTCTTGACTTCTTTGAGCAGCGTTTAGATATTGGGAGAGTTGCATATTCGTGTTGCTCTGCTGGTAGCATCAAGGAAGCGACCTCTCAACTTTGAACCCTCCCAGTGATCCTAACTACACAGCTCTGATGTACGGGCTACTCACAGTGCTGAGGACCACCAAGGAAAGGAACTGACTACATTTCCTTCTCCTAAGACCTTACTAGAGTCTCAGAAAAGCCACTCTGCGGGCACTGAGTAACTGGGCCAAGGTGAGGCCTGCCACTCACTCATCTAGCCTTGAAAGTACCTACAGGAAGGTGACACACTGGGCGGTGATTCCTCCTGAGGGGAGACCAGGGGTGGGGAGTGGGAGGCGGGTACCAGGATATTAGAAAAGGTCCCAGCGGCAAACACTGGAGTTGCAGATGGGAGTCACACAGTTTGGAATCTGGAAGCTTCCGGCAGAAGGAAGGCAGTGATCCATGGTCCAATACAAACTGCAAATGGAGAGCCCAAGGGGGCTGTGATAGCCCTGGCCACCAGGGGGCGTCCGCACGAACTAGGGCCGGGCTTCTCTGCTGGGCTTGCTTGGCCAAGGAGAGGCGGGGCAGGAGCTTGGGTTGAGATCTGGCCGCTGCCTGAGGAATGCGGCCTTTGGCTCGTCCAAGCATTCCGGCTGGCTCAGGAATGTGAACAGGGTGTTCACTGCGAGCCCTGGATGCACAAGCTGGTCCTCCTCCCTCCGTGGAACACCGGGCAGGACCTGGTCAGACACCCCACTGAGCCTGCAGAACACAGCTCTATCCATCCAGGTTAAGGATGAGGCCCTGGAGGTTTAGGGAAGCGGGACCTGGCTCTAGGCTCCTGCAGGGAAGTGTTGAGGCCAATTATGGCTTAAGAAAGCCCAAAGCAATATATTTGGACATTTGGAAAGCAGCCGTTCCGCGGAAAGGAGGCACAGGATTTGTCCTTCTGGGCTACCAGCTTCAAGGGATACAGACTCAGATCCCCAGACTTGCTCATTTTGGGAGACCTGCTGTGTAAGGCAAAGACTGGGGGAGGAAGAGGGAAGGCAGATGACCCAGTGAGGGATTAGATGCTCTCAGAGCAGCCAAAGTGACTGAATACCAAGGGTAGGACTTCAATTCATTCCACAAATATTTACTAAGCCTCTTCTCTGAGCCAGAGCCTGTGCTCAATTCTGGGGACACAGAGGTACAAACATCTACTCTTCCCAAGGGACTGTGACACTGATTGTGACAGCCTGTGATACACTGTGATACAGGCTGTGTGTGTATGTACAGGTATAGCCAAGATTAGGGGGCAAAGATACAGGAAGAACCCTTAGGAGATCCTGGAGAGTCACCTGAAAGACCAGTGGGAGTTAGTGTTCTGGATGAAGGGAATCTTGCAGAGGAGGGAAGCATGGTCTCAGTGGCCATCAAAAGGGCCTGCCAAAATGCTCAGCTGAAATACAGTGTAGTGAAGATGGAGTGTCTTCTCTGCCAACCCATGGTGTTGACTGGTTTATGGAGCTCTCGCTCCACATGTGGACTGGGAGTCAGTACACTGCTTTGTGGGGGTTTGATGCCCTTTGAGGATGGCACCCTCACTGGTAGGTGCTCAGCAAGTACTGGCCAGTGTCTCAAGACCTTGCCCCATTAAGCAGTTTGGTTGCTGTTACTGCCTGAGAAAAAGGCAGACTGGGGGTGGGGTCGGGTGGGGGGGTTGGGTGTTTTGTTTGTCACTTCCTGGTTTGGGGTGGTTGTGTGCAGAAGAGGAGTCTGGTGTGACCAGGTTATCAAATAGATCCTAGAATACACGCAGAGCACCTGGTGCTGCTGATGGGAAGTTCTAAAAGGGAAAGGGGCCTGGCTTGGAGGTACATTGTGGAGGATGGTTCATGGGCTGGGGACAGGATGCATGAAGCAATGTGCACTGGGGCCAGGAAGGCTGGAGGTGGGCAGGAGTCCAGGGAAGGAGTGGGCAGAAGCAGAGGCATAGGCAGCAGGCATTGCTGGGAGGTAGGGACAGAGGAAACCAATGAGATCAATGCTCTCAGGGAACCAGCTGCAGGATGGGGCCAGGACTCCGAGTTTGCTCTCCCATCCCTACCTGGCGGGATGAATCTGAGCAAAGAGGGTCTCCAGGGCATTGTGACTTTTGTGTGCCCGGATTTAACTGAGTGATGGAAAAGTCAGTGTTTACATTCGACATTCCTTGCAGGACCTCCTCCTAGGAATGCTCAGAGACCTAAAATCCTATGTCCAGAGGAAAAGTTGCAGGCCTTGGAAAGGCGCCTCCAGCATTGTTCCTTTGCAAACACAGGAAGAAGGGTTTCCTCCAGCTTTGTGGCGCTCTCATCTGACCCCTCCCCTAGCCTGGGAGCGGGGGCACCAGGAGTAGGTGGTCATGGAAAATAAACACCCACCTCTGCTCTCCTGACTTATTTCATGTTCTTAGAATTTCCTCTCTTGGAGTCTGGCTTTGTTAGTTTAAGATCCCACGTGTCAGTGGGTTGGGGTTGGGAAAATCCCTTACTGTCCGGCCTCTGAGGAGGCAGGTCCACAGCCTCTGGGAGCTCAGAGTTGATGCTCAGGAAGAGAAGTGGCCTGGCTAACGGACCCCAGTCTTCCAGTGGTTCTGAGTCATCCTCTTGAGGGAGGATCTCCGGCTGGGTGTGTGTGCCTTTGCATGAGTGTGTTGTCTGCCAGTCCCATGGTGGCGACGTGGCAGGGTTTTGGTGCCAACTGTCCAGGCCAGAGTGATGGGTTCATTTCGGGGAATGATGGGGGACATACAAAAGTGCTTCTGGGTGACACTTAAGTTGAGCAGACAGCCCTGGCCTACTAAAGAGGCTGACCCTGCTCACCGTAGAACCCAGGCTGTGGCCTTTTCTGGGTTGTCCACTGTGGCTTCTGTTTCTCTCCCTTTTATCCTGATCCTTGATCACTCCTTAGGAGATGTGTGCAAAACTCTGCCCACACAAGGATATGAATAGTGTCTGAGACTTTATTTACCCATGTATTTGTTCACCAACCCTACAAATACTATGGGGGGTGCCTACCAGACATCAAGCAGACTGCTGGGTACTGGGTACCGGGCACACAGAGCCAAACTGGACATATTAAAAACAAGCTGAGCATCCCAACAGTGTGTGGTTGAGTCTAGAATGTAGAGCTGGTGGAAGCCATGCGTTCTTAGAGCCTTCCTTTCATGACCTTTGCCCTCCATTCGATCACTCTTTCCCCCCACGCCTTTTATCAAGCCAACATTAGGTAGATGGCCCTTGTCTGGGCCTTTGTTGAAAGACAGATAGAAAAAAGAAAGAAGGAAAGACAGGTAGGCTTCTAGGTGACTAGAGATGGTCCAGCCAGATAGTTCTTATTCTTCTTCTACTTCTACTTCCTCCTCCTCCTCCTCCTCCTCCTCCTCCTCCTCACCCTCCTCCTCCTCCTCGTCCTCCTCATCCTCCTCATCCTCCTCGTCCTCCTCCTCACCCTCCTCCTCCTCCTTGTCCTCCTCCTCCCCCTCCTCCGCCGCCCCCGCCGGCGCCTCCCCCTCCTCCTCCTCCTCTTTCTCCTCCTCTTCTTCTTCATATGATTATACTATTATTATTACTATTATTATTATTATTTTCTCCTCCTCCTCTTCTTCTGTGTTTTGTTTTGAGAGGGTCCCTCTGTATAGCCCTGACTGTCTTAGAACTTAGTCTGTAGAAAAGGCTGACCTTGAACTCAGAGATCTGCCTGCCTGCCTCTGCCTCCTGAGTACTGGGATTAAAGGCATGTGCCACCACTGCCTGGCCTAGAAAGTATTCCTTATTTGTTTGTTTTTCTTTTTAAAAGATATACTTATTTTTAGGTGTGTTAGGTGTTTTGCCTGCATGTATATCTGTGTGAGTGTGTCAGATCCCCTGGAACTGGAGTTATAGGCACTTGTGAGCTGCCATGTGGGTGCTGGGAAACAAACCCCAGACATCTGGAAGGGCAGCCAGTTCTCTTAACCCCTGAGCCATCTCTCCAGCCCTAGAAAGTATTTCTAATGGTGTGTTTTTCTCTTTGGCACAGACAGGCCTCTCAGATTAGCATGAGTCACAACAATTCCCTCAAGCCTCCATCCACTGACACAGGACCAGTTGCAGAGAGAAGTAGAATTATCAAAAACAAACAAAACCCTTCATATTCAAGGTAGTTTATTTATTCATTTAATTTTTAGTCTCATGTAGTCCAGGCTGGTTTCAAACTCATCCTCCTCCGGCCGTAGTCTCCTGAGGGCTGGGATTGCAGGTATGAGCTCCTTGCCTACCATGTGCAGTGCTGGGGATTACACACAGGGCATCATGTACACCAGACAAGTATTCTACCAACAGCACTACATCCCCAGGCCTCGACAAAGGTTTTATTGTTTCATGTTTGAAAATAAAAATCAACTCAGGGAAACCCAGGTAGGGTGGCTCAGGGTGAGATCCTGTCTCAAACAAATTCGTTAATGGTAAACAAAATATCAAAATTTTAGCTAGGTGTTGGTAGCACAAGCCTTTAATCCCAGCACTCAGAAGGCAGGCAGATACCTGTGAGTTCAAGGCCAGCCTGATCTACAGAGCAAATCATTTCCTTCATGGCTCCTACCCTCCATTGGACTGTCCTTTCCCTGATGCCTTTACAAAACAGACCTTAAGTAGATGTACTTGGGCCTAATCTGGGCCCTTGTCAAAGACAAACAGGTTTGTGGGTGGCCAGGGAGGGATGGCATCTGCTTAGAAAGGATCTCCAATGTTGTTCTTTGTTGGCACAGATGCGCCCACCAGACTGGCACAAATCACAGCAATTCCCTCAAGCCTCCATCTGCCTGGAAATGACTAGTGGTATTCTCCACAGTCCAGAACATTCAACCTGTGAGCCAGTAGGCTTAGCTATCCCACCCAGCCACAAACCTTCACCCTGGGGAGGTCACAGAGAGAACAGCTGGAGGCAGAGGCATCACCGTTTGAAACTACAACCATTCTGAGATTTTGACTAATGTGGTCTCTGAGCTGAAATCCCTCCCCAGTGGGAACTCTGTGTAGGCAGAAGAGAGGCTCTGTCTGTCTTGACAGGTGGGTTACACGGCTCCAGCCCACCACAGCAGTGCGTGCTCTCTCCTGTCTACTGAATGCCAAGAGGTAAGGGCGCTCTTGGCTCTGAATATGAACTCATGAGATTGTACTATTCAACAATGCCATGACAGTGTTGCAGCTAACTAAGGCTCTGAAGAAATTATTATGCAGAAGGTTCTGGAAAGATCCCTTTAAAGCAGTGGTTCTGAACCTTCCTAATGCTGCAACCCTTATAATACAATTCTTCATGTTGTGGTGACCCTCAGCCATAGTTATTTTTGTTACTACTTCATAACTGTAATTTTGCTACTGTTATGAATCATAACGTAAATATTGAATATTCAGGATATCTGATATGTGACCCTTGTGAAATAGTCATTCAACCCCCAAAGGAGTCTCGATTCTCAGGTTGAGGACCACTGCTTTAAAAGTCTCTTCTAGACTCTCTCTCTCTCTCTCTCTCTCTCTCTCTCTCTCTCTCTCTCTCTC
>NW_021620939.1:1054029-1066116 GCF_004785775.1 Grammomys surdaster | reverse complement strand
CTCTCTCTCTCTCTCTCTCTCTCTCTCTCTCTCTCTCTCTCTCTCTCTCTCTCTGCCTGTGCAGAAATGAGACTAGAGTTCTAGTAACCTTCATGGACCATGAAGACAAGGTAGGGAGAAGCCTTGACAAAAACCAGTGCGTTGGAAGAGAGAGAGAGAGAGAAATACATTTAACTGCATTAGAATTGTTGAATTCTTTGTGTGAAAAAATAGCACAAAGACCACAAACAAACAAATTTGGAAAATGTTTGCAAATCAAAGAGCAAAAGAGGCACACACCAGAAAAAAAAAAAAAAACAAAACTAAAAGTTGATGACTCTGTAAGCAAGAGTATCTAAAAACTGGAAAAAATAAATGACTCAGTAGAAATATCGGCAACTGATATAAGAGTCATTCAGAGAGCCAAAAAAATTATGAGAAAGCACTGCTGCTAAGGTGATTAAGCCAACACACACACAAAGGAAAAAAAAAAGCTGGGCACAGAGTCTCACATCTGTAATCCTGGCTCTTGGTAAGTCAAGCAGGGAAGGTCAGGTTCTTTCTCAGCTACAAAGCAAGTTTAAGAAGAACTGTGTCCATGGTGTCTGTGTTGTGTAACTAAACAGATAAATGGAAAGAGAACAGTAGCAAACCAATTTGGGCCAACAAGATGGATCAACCCGCAAAGGCACTTGCTGCCTGGTCTTATGACCAGAGTTCAATCCCAGAGAGACACATGGTGGAAAGAGAAACTGACCCAGCAAGTCCCTCCACAGGCATGTCATGGCAAGCACACCATACACATACCATGCATGCACAAAAAATAAATAAAATGTAATGATTTTTTTAAAACAAAAAGAAATGTAATACCTATTGCTGTTACTACTGATGCACTTGGGCCTAAGGAGAGTTCGGATGCAATGCTTATGGAAATGTGCAGTTTTAGATCCTTCAAAAGACACTCAAGTAAAATTGTTAGATAAAACGAATGGCTTATGGAGCTGGGAAAATAATTCAGTGCTTAAGGGCACATACTTTTCTTGCAGAGGATCTGAGTTCAGTTCCCAACATAACTCACAGCTACCTGTAACTCCAGCAACAGGGGATCCAATGCCATCTTCTAGCCTTCTTAGGTATTGCACTTGAGTGTACATACCCCTACACACACGCTCACACACACTTACACACCTACCCTCACACACACTTACACATACACTTACACACATACATACACACACACTCTCACACACACTCTCACACACTCACACACATACTTACACACACACTCACACACACCCCACACACGCATACACTTACATAATTAAAATAAATCTCTAAAATCAATGGCTTACTTAAATACTGTGCATATCTTTTCTTATGCATTAGTATAAATAATACTAATAATAGATTAATACATTGTATAATACATTAATACAATGAAAATCTATCACTAGTTCTGTGTTTGAACATACATTGTATACATGTATAAAGCTGTCAAAAAATGAAGAATACTCTGGAAAAAAAGAACAAAAATGTATCACTAGTTTAATTCTTTCATTCATTTTCTAAGTGATTTATTTATTTATTTATCTATTTCTGTGTGTGTTGATCTTTTGCCTGCATATATGTTTGTGTACCACATGTGCGCCTGATGTCCATCGAGAAGAGGGCATCAGATCCCCTGGAATTGGAGATACAGATGTTTGTGAGCTGCCGTGTGATAGCTGGAACTCAAACCTGGGTCTTCTGGCAGACCAGATGGTGCTCTTCACTGTCCCTCTCCTTCATTCTTTTTAATGATGCTGGCAGTTTCTTCTAAAAATATTTGTTTTCTGTGCGTGCATTTGTACAGGAGCTCATGGAGGCTGGAAGAGGGGGTCAGGTCACCTGGAACTAGAGTTACGGATGGTTGAGTCACCATGTGAGTGCTGGGAACTGAACCTGGGTCCTCTACAAAAACAGGGAGTAAACCTGGAACCTCTGCAAAAACAGGGAGTAAGTACTTTTTTTTGGGGGGGGGGGTCCCAGATAAGGTTTCTTGGTGTAGCCCTGGCTGTCCTGGAACTCACTATGTAGACCAGGCTGGCTTGGCTCTCACAAAGACCCTCCTGCATCTGCCTCCTTAGTGCTGGGATAAAGGTGTATGCCACCACTGTCCAGTTTGTACCATGTTCTTATACCTGGATGCATGGCTTTTTATTTGACCATAGCATATGAACGGACATTGCTTTGTTTACATTTTTTGGACACTGTGAAAAATACTGTGACAATACTATAATCTCAATATCCAGACAATATTATCATTATAGTTATTGATAATGTGTGTGAACTCTATAGTCATATTTGTGTATGTGTGTTTTATTGGTTCATGTTCTCCAAGGATCAGTCACTTGAGTTTCAAGAGATTTATTGAGGAAAATTTTCTATGAATGAATAATGGACAGGTTCATTCTTGAGTTTGTGGTATGTTTAAGCATATAACTGTGTACATATGCTTGTATATAAATGTATGTGTGAGCATGCGTACATGTGTATGTGTGTGTGCAGATATTTCTGTTGAGACATGAAATATACATATATGTGTATCATTATGTACACAGATAGATTTGCATATGTATATATACTCAGGTATATATACTGCATGAATATTTAAAGAGATTTAGAGAAAAAATATGGAAGGATATATATATACTTCACAAGGACCCAAACAGAAGAAAGGATTGTATAGAAATGTCATAAATCCCAGGCTGTCACACTCAACTCCCATTTGGATCATCTCAGTTTTAATAAAATGAATTCCTTCTATCATTTGGTATGACCATGCCTATAGTCTCAGCTACCCAGAAGCCTGGGACAGGAGAATGGCTTAAACCCAGAAATTCAGGGCTAGCCTGTGCAAATTAGCAAGATCGGCTTTAAAAAAAAAAATAAAACAATGGAGCTGGAGAGATAGTTCAACAGTTAAAAGCACTTGCTGTACTTGTAGAGGACCCAGGTTCAGTTCCCAGCACCCACACGGAGGTTCACAGCATCTGTAACTTCTGGATCTCACACTTTCTTCTGGTCTCCAGGGTACTAGGCACCCACATGAGCAGACACACACTCATAAACAAAAATTAAATACATCTTTTAAAAATACAATAAAAATAATATATTTTAAAAATTATGCCCAGGCCTTGCCCCAGCCTGTCTTCATTTGCTTGCCTGTGTGACTTCTTTTAAACTCTGTGACCTTGAGATGGTCTTTTCCAAGACAGAATCTCATCTTTTTTCCTCTTGCTGCTAGCCAGGAGGTTTAAAGTATCCAGCAACGATACTTCCTGGGTACTTTAAACACTTTTTGAATGTTCTTTGGGTCTGGGGTCCAGAGCCCTTCCTCTGGGTCTCTGCTTGAGGACATGTGATGAGGAGGTGTGTGAGGGGCAATTTTCGACCCCTGGTGGGAAAAAGTGTAGAGGAGGAAGCTAATGGGGGGCCTGAGTCACTCTCATCATCTGCACTTTTCTAGGGAGGCAACCACACTGTGGTGCCCCGGGCAGCACTGTGACTCAGAGGTGAGGCTCGCGTCCCACCTGGCCCCACCCTCGAGCCCAACTTCCCAGGTCCAAGTTCCCAGGCAGCCTACTACGCCCAGCACGGGCAGAGGGCGGGACTTTAGTGAATGGGCAGAGGGCTTAAATCTGAGTTCTTTCTCTTTTGAAAGTATCCATGTACTCTTTAAAACTGTAGACTGAAATAATTCAAAAGAATTTCCCTCCCAATCCACAGTTCCTTCATGAGAGCAAACTGGGCTAGTATTTCCTGCGTTCTTGCAGGGATATTTTAATACCAAGGTGGGTGTGAAGGGCATAAATCAGGTTGTAAGTCCAAAATCCTTTATCTGAAAAATGAAGGAGCAATGTAGTTTGGAATCTGGAATTCAAGGAATGAAGGAAGGCTGTGATCTGTGGATTGTGCCACACTCTGTGATAAAACACTAATATTTAGGCACCAATACGATAAATCCATAATCAGCCTTCAGTACATTGAATTTAGCTTTTGCTACAAAACATACTTGTGCCATTTTTTTAAAATTAGAGGTTTTTGAATTTTGTAATTATAGGTAAGATGTACTTGGGACTGTACTACCATGATTCTTATGTATTATTGTGATGTTTTTAACTTTCTGGCGTTAGGGTTGAACCCACATCCCTTGCATATGCTAGACAAGCACCCCACCCCTGTGCTGCATCTGTAGTCTTTTTAGTTTTTGAGACAGGGTCTCGTATAGTTCAGTCAGGCCTTGAACTCCTGACCCACTAGGTGCTGAGATACAGGTATATGGATGGCACTATGCCCTCTCTCCCTTGCCTACTTACAGATATTTAAAGCAGAGTGCTGTACACCTTGAACAGAAATTAAAAAAAAAATCATTCACCGTTTCTTTCACATCAGTCGAGTATATTGTTTTACACACACCAGAATTAAGCCAGCTGTTTGTCACCATTAAGATTGGTTCTAGTTTTCTGCCCAGCGGCCTCAGTGCTTCAGTGAGTGGCGCTGGACGCTTAGCACATGTACGAGGTTGTCTGTAGGGTAGATTCCTAGCAGTCGAATTGCTGGGGCAATTAATAATGAGGATCATTAACATTTGCGTAGTATTTTCTGAAAGCTGAGATTTGCTGTACGTAATCTACAATGAGTGCATCACATTGAAACCAGCTTGAGGGCCAGCTGTGCTAACTCAGACCATTTTGCAGATGAGAAGAATCCAGGCTCAGGGAAGTGAAATGACTGGCATAGCTGGGACTCAAACCAAGGTGTCTGACTCCATCTCACATTCTTAATTACCACATTCTTCTGCCTTTTGAAGACCGTGGGAATCTGGAACACAGGGACAGGTTGCCAAATTGTCTTCCACACGGCTTTGTCAAGTCACGCTCCTGACCCAGCCCGTGAGCTGCTGTTTCCCTGGCGACTCGGAGCCAAATCAAACTTTTTGATCTTTGCCAATCTGATAGGTGATGACAGTATCTCGATGTTGCTTTAGCTTGGATTTCTTTTGCTGGGAGTCAGATTGAGCGTCTTGTCACCTGAGAGTTGGGTCTTCCTCTCCTTTAAGTTACGATGGGGTTGGGGGGGGGGACCTTTGCCTGTTTACAACTATGACTTGTGCTAAATTTATTATGTCTTAGGAAGCTTAGCCCTCGGTGACCAGAGGTACAGATACCTGATTAGCTTTTGATTTTATTCCTGGTGGGCTCTGGGCAGAGTGTTTTCAAAAGACAAACAAAAGAAAAGGGAGCAGCTAGGGACATAGCTCAGTCAATGAAGCACTTGGATTGTTGGCACTATATCGAGAATCTATGTTTAAAAAAAAAACAAAAACAGACAGACAGACAAACAAGCAAAAATACAGACAGTATTAGAACAATGCTTGGGCTCCGAGGACCAGAGAGATGGAGACAGGCAGAATCCCATGGCTGCTTGTCATCCCAGCCTATACAATGACTTGGCCAGTTCCAAGCCAATGAGAGAGACCCTGTTTTGAAAACAAGATAGATAATACCTGAGAAATGATGCCTGTGGTTGTTCTCGGTCTCAACACACACATGTATTCACTCACATATGCATTCTCCCTCACACGGGGAAGAAAAGGAAAGGGACTAAGTGCTGGGAAGTAGGGGGAGGGAGGGTCAGAGCAGCCTCCTAGAGAGATGCTCTCTGCCTGGAGAAGGGGGAGGAAAAGAAGATGATGGGAAACATGAAAACGGCCCCTGTTGGAGACAGGCCCTGGTTCAACCCATGGCGATGACCTACTTGGCCAGGAGCCCAAGAGAAGGGTCTTGGAGACAGACACTAAGACATCTTACTCAGAGGCAGAGCTCAGAGACATCTTCAGTCAATGCTTTCCTCCCAAATAGGACGGCCCATTGCAAGCCTGCTGTCTGCTAGTCACCCAGTCCCTTCTTCACATCCATCCAACACAGGACTCCTCTAACGGCCACCAGAGATGGGCAGAGCCAAGCGGGTCTGTGGCGCCCAGTGACTCTAATCCTGCTTTCTGCCTCTTTGATTTACAGACTCCACTCAGTCCTTAAGTCATCTTGAATTCCTAACTCCAGGTCATCTGCCTCCCGGTAACCCCAGCAGCTCCAAATCCCAAAGTATTTTCGCTAAAACACATTCCAGGCTAAAGATTCTTTGGCTTGTTTTCTGTCTGATCGTGACTGTTAATGTCCATTGGTTTCCTCATAAAGTATAGATGTTGGCCCACATGTAAGGGCAACTGAGAGGACCCTCCTGGCACTTGGGACCCTCCGATTCTCATATTAGTTTAGGAGCTCAGGGATATGAAGCTGGGGTGACTGAGATCTCTGGGTGGATGTCTGTGACATAAGATCTGTGACAGTACTTTCAATACTCACCCCATGGAACCACAGATGACTTCTTTGAAAGCCACAGAAAGACCTGGAGGTATCAGCCGTCCTTCCCCAGCTTGCTGTAGTATCCTGCCCCCCATCCCTTGTCTAATGCAGTATTATCCCTCATACAGCTTCTCACTCAGCATGGTGAAGTTTGGATGGTGAAGCCTAGAGTCCACCCCTCTAGTCTATGACTCAAAGTCATTCAACCCAGGCTGCCTACCTGTCCCCCACCCTCCCCTGTCCCTGCGCCAGGGCCACATCCATCCCGGTCTCCCTCCACTCCTAACTCACAGGACCATTTGCATTCTGGAGACCGTAGGGGACCACTCAGGTTCTCAGTCACCCTTTGCCTAGCACAGCAGGTCTCTCTCTGGCTGCAATACTCCATTTCTCCCTTGGTCTTAAACACTCAGTGGATTTACCAGCTTCTGGGGTGCTCCTTTTGAAATAAAGAGAGCAGATACAAATGTATGAATTCGGGATACCACGCTGACGTTTCTTCAAGTGACTGCAGCAAATATTGGAAGTTGTTTTTAACAGAAAACAGCCTCTATTACCCAGACTACCCCGAGGAACTGCCCTCCCTGTCTTTGAAAATGATCAGTGCAGACAGAGAGCTAATCCAGGGTTTGGTTATATGAGTTGTGCGTATGTTCCCTGGAGAAAGCCCAAAAGCCGTGTCTTGGAAATTCTTTCTCTACTCCCCTATACTGCACACAACCGTTACCATGACCAGGGTTACTCTTAGACAGTGAGGCTGTTCATTTGTATTAGGCATTTGTCAACTCTCCCACCAAGGTTGCTTGAAATGTCAAAGTGCCTTAGTATGTAAATAACCCAGGAAATACATGGAGGTAGGAGGCAGGTCTGCTAATAGTGACAAGAAAACATAAGAGGAACCTAGGACCTGCCTCAATGAATACAGGCAGCTCCATTGGACAGGCAAATGCCTGCCTGCTGGTGGCTATGCATGGTCATAAGCCTGGGTCTCCTAAGTGACTGTAAACCTCAGATGGCTGCTCTCACTGCAGCTGGGTGGTCGGCAGGGAGATGGGGTTGCCGTGGGTTTAAAAGACAGTAGGCAACTGCAGAGATTTGAGAATCAGTCCTGAAGAGAAAAGATGGCGGATGAATCACTCAGAAGGTTACTACATTTAATATCTTCAAAGCACTGGTTCTCCATCTTCAATGAATATTGTAATTACCAGTGATATTTAAAAAAAAAGAAAGAAAGAAAGAAAGAAAGAAAGAAAGAAAAGAAAAGAAAAGAAAAGAAAAGAAAAGAAAAGAAAAGAAAAGAAAAGAAAAGAAAAGAAAATTCCTGGTCCTACCTTGGAGGAATTGGGCTAAGTTGGTCATGGTGCATAATAGATATTTCCGTCTTTAAGAGCTTTCTAGATGGTAGTGTGGTAGGGCTGAGAACCTCTGCTTTACAGGAAGTTCAAACTCTAAAGAGGCCCTTCAACCCTTTAGCACTCACACCTGCTGGGCTCCCACACTTCTGAGGCATGCCTCTCATTCCTCCTCCGGAGCCTCAGGACCTCTCTTATCCCAGTCACAAACCTGGCCTCAAGTCCCTTGAGCATTTCTCCCTGGTTTGCATTCAGGTAGACACGGAACAGCGAGCTACTTCCATGTACTTCTCCCCTCAGAACCTCAGTGAGCAAGGTTTCTGTGGCATGCATGTCTAACTTCCAGAGGTGCTCAGCCACCCCAGCCAGCAGGGCTGGGGACCTATGTGCTGGCCACAGGGGCAGTACCAGGAAGGAATTCTTCTCCCTCTGCATTTCCTGGCATGGCCTTCTCAGGCTGCCCGGACTACTGAGTGGTCTCAGGAATGCTGCTTTTTCAGTTCAGGGAATTCAATAGGTGTGGTTTTTGGCCACCAGCCACTGTAGCCAGCAGGGAACATACACCAGTGACAGGTTTGACCCTACCTTCCTTTCCAGCTGGGTGGCTGGTCATAGAATCATCTACTGGAAAGAGAACATAGCATTTAGAATTTTCAGATGAGAAAGATAGTATCTCTGGGGTTTGCTATCAAGACAGGTGATAAAACATTTTTGACCCTAGGGCCTTTTTACTTGGTTATTATTATTTTTTTAATGCTGTTATAGACTACCCATGGCCCAGTAAATAGTAACTTCACACTCATGAGCATAGGGGCAACACTAGTCGGACTCAGTGGCTTATTAAATATATATAGTTACATGTATATGTATACGAGAAGGAGATGTGTTGGAATGAAGGGTGGATATAATTGAGATAAACTATACACCTGTATAAAGCTCTCAGAAGATAAATAAAAATGTTATTGATGCCGATTTTGAGATGATATGCCTTCTCAATTAAAAGAAAAATGTCAACAGCAGTGTATGGGGCAGGGGGAGGGGGCTGAGAGGGACAAACGCAAAACCTCAGAAATTTCAGTCCGGTGAGTGGTGCATGTCTATAATCCTAGCACATGGGAGATGAAGGCTGGAATATAAGAAGGTTAGGGTTATCCTTCCCTTCATGGAGAGTTTGAGGCTAGCCTGGGTTACAAGAGGATGAGAAGAAGAAAGGGAAGAGGAGAAGAAAAAGGAGAAATGCTAATCACCATCCCAGTGGGTATAGAGTAAGCCTTTCTCATGACTGGCCATGAAGCTAACTTCTGCTTGTTTGGGGTTCTTTTCTGGTCAGGGGGTACATAAGTGGTCTTAGAAAGCAATCAGGCCTGGGCTTGCATAAGCCGTGCACTGACTCTCACAAATAGACCCTTTAGAGACTCACTACCACCCTGCCCTCTTGGAAAATAATATCTGGTGCATCCCATCTCAGAACCCGTCCAAGGAGGCATGCCGAAGCCGTGGCTCATCTTCCTTGTTCCCCAGAGGCCTCAGAGCAATCTTTTCTGTTGCTTCACAGCTCTTTAACTATGCTAAGAATGTGAGCCATTTCCCACGAGGCTGGCAACCATGAAGCAATCTGGAGCCCAACCTTCCCAAATATCTGCTTTGCAAACACATAAAGCAGAGAGGCATCCTGAAAATGTGATCTTCGGCCCATCACCTTGGGCGTTTACGCTGGCCTGTTCACTTTGCTTAAAGTGCTTCTGCTTCCAGAAAGCAGAACTTTCTAGAAGGGGCTTGCTTAAGAGAATGGACCTCAAGCTTTAGCTACTCAGGGCTCTTGGCAGGGAGTCCGCTCCCATCCTTGTGCTGAGATCATGGCTGACTTGGCGTTGTTTTGGTACTCTTTGGTTTCTGAGATGTCTGTGTGCAGGGATATGTCACCATCAGCAAGACACTACCTTGGCAGCTTTCAGTTTTGTGGCCTGCATGTATGGAAACAGATCATGCTGGGTCTACAGAGGGAAGCACAGGGAGAAGCAGAGAATTTGGGGCCTTCCCGGCACTCTTAGTACGCTTTGTTACGATAGAACAGGTAGAGTCAGGTTCCAGTGACCTACATAACCTTCCAGACAGGGCAGGGGAGAGCCCTGCTTCCCAGGCCAGGCTTGGGTGGAGACAATTTACAATGCTGAGACATTGAATGCTCACTGATGGCTGACTGAATCATACGTCTTCAGGGTGGACTAGTATGTAAAAGTGATTTTATTATTTTTTTTAATTGAGACAGAGACGCACACTACAGTCTCAGATGGCTCGGAATTCTTTGTAGGACAGGCTCACTGAGGACTTATGGTCAATCCTCCTGCCTCTATGTCTGGAATGCTGGAATTACAGGCATGCACTCCATTCAAGCAAAAGTGATGATTATAACGACTAACAACATTATAAACATTAAAATACGGTGATAAATGAACAACAATAAAAATACATGATAGTTTTTGGCTCCAGAACAAGAAATGAATTAGAAGGAAATTTTTAAGAAGGTTATGCTGAAGGTGTAGTTCAAAGTTAGATAACTTGTCTAGAATACACAAGACCCTTGGTTCCAATCTTAGGAATGCCCCTCCCACCAATAAAAATTAACCAGTTGTCTGGTGGCCCACATCTGTAATCTCGGTACTCAAGAGGTTGAGAAAGGATTGCCGTGAGTCCACTGCCATCAGGGATACAGAGTGAGTCTCAGGTCAGTCAGAGCTACAGAGTAAAATGCTGTCTCAAAAACCAAACCAACAAAAAACACTAAGTAACAGGGTAGGGACGTAGGCCAGTTGGTAGAGTACTTGCCAGCGTCCATGAGGCCTTGGGTTTGTGGTGCATGTCTGAAATCCCAACACCTGGGAGATGCAGAGGTATGCTCACGATTATTCTAGACTAAGTGGAATCAAAGCGAGCTGTGGCTCCATGAGACTCAATCTTAATTACATAAATACATATATACCCAGTAAATAGAGGTTGATGTATCGCTGTGCTATGATTAGAGATCGTAAGCTTTTGAAAAAAACGGCCTTTGCTTTCAAGTCAGACAGATGGGATTCAGTAGTTTAGCTCTTTTTTTTGTGTAGACATGACCTTGACAGATACCTTAATCTCATCCATACAATGGGTACAGTGATTCCTGCTGTACAAGATTCTTGCAGCAGTCAGTCATACAGTGCTGTTTCTCCCGCTGCGTCCTCTCTTCCTTCCTGCCCCTACATGCCTTTCACTACTACTAAGAGAGGCCTTCAGTTACCCTACAAAGGATCCACAGCTCAGACACACCTGAGTCTGTCAGAGGGGAGGTGCATTCCCCTGCTTACATCCCAGCATGGCTGGAGCTTGGGTGGTTGGGAAGAAAGGTGCAGATAGCTGGACCCTAAAATACGGTCAGGGCGGGGCTCCCGTTGTTCTAGATTGCTGAGTACAGCAAAGGCATGTCCTCCAGCCTCTAGCAAAGTCACAAAGGCTTTTGTAGCTGGCTTGTGGGGTGTGGTTTGGAGGTCGCTTGGCTGACCTTCTCCCAGCCCTTCTCCTGTGGCCTTACCTCAGCACCCCTTTTCACCTTTAAAATATTTTTAATTGGTAAATGCAAATTGTGTATCTTCATGGTATATGACATTTGGAAACATGCTTGTGTTGTGGCCAAGCTGAGTTAAGAAACATATATCCTGGCTCACATCATTAGCTTACGATGGAGATGATGAAAATAGATTCTCTCAGCAGTTTCCAGTATAGGATATGTCATGACCAATCATAATTACTCACTTCTATTGGACTGAAGTTTTGTAGGCTGGAGCAGCAGCATCCTGACTCAGTAACCAAGCTCTGTTATCGCAGGCACAGAGGCAGATGAACGGGTTCCCCGAATCTGAGTAATGAAAAACAAGAGAGCTAAGATATCATCTTGATGTCAAGAAAGCATACCCTTTTCCAAAAACGTAGTGTTTTCACCGGGCAGTGCTGGTGCACACCTTAAATCCCAGCGCTCGGGAGGCAGAGGCCTGCCTGGTCTACTGAGTGAGTTCCAGGATACAAGTAGTAGCTTTATGATGGTGGACCGGATGTGAACAGACAGGGGAACATTCACAGAGACATGCTATAAAGTAATAGTTCAGGGGGTGTCCCCATCTGCCTTGAGCGGCACACCAAACATGTACATTTGTATCTGAATCTTCCAAAACCTCGAACACCTGAGAAGCTGGCATTTGTAGCTGGGGAGAAACAGAATGTTCAGAGAGACCAGCATGTTAGAGGCAGAGAGACTCAGAAGCTACATGGTCTTCAGAATTCAAGTAGTCCTGTGAATGTGGAGTAGAGTAAGAACAAGA
>NW_021620939.1:960621-1053929 GCF_004785775.1 Grammomys surdaster | reverse complement strand
AGACCCCAGAACTAAGGTTTCCATGGCCTCCCAAGATGAACTCTTCATCTTAAATGCTCTCAGTTTAGACTGGACACCCTGGGCCTCCCACCCAGCTTGTTGACTGGGCCCAGAGTCCTTAGTTTTGCAGCCATTTCTTTTTTCTTTTTTTTTTTTTTTGTTTGTTTGTTTTTTTGAGACAGGGTTTCTCTGTGTAGCCCTGGCTGTCCTGGAACTCACTCTGTAGACCAGGCTAGCCTTGAACTCTCGAACTCAGAAATCCACCTGCCTCTGCCTCCCAAGTGCTGGGATTAAAGGCGTGTGCCACCACCACCCGGCTTTGCAGCCATTTCTATCTGTAATATTTGTGTGTGTGTGTGTGTTTTCTGTTTTATTTGTTTTTGGTTTTTTTGTGTGTGTTTTTGTTTGAGACAGTCTCATTTTGCAGCTCTGGCTGGCCTGGAACTCCCTGTGTAGAGAAGCCTGTGTAGGCCTCCCAGACATCTGCCTGCCTCTGCCTCCCAAGTGCTGGGATCAAAGACATGCGCCATCATGCCCAGCTCTGCAACTGTCTGAAGGGCTCCTATTAGATATTCCAAACTTTTCCTGGATCCCTTCCCTCTCTGTAAAGTGCCAATCCCAATGTCCCCTCTATCTTGAACCCCAGTTAATCCCACAGACCTGAGCCTCCTGTTTCTTTGACTGATGGAAATATAGTAACTATAGCCATTGTTAGAAACTGTGTGCTGTCTGTTCAATTCCTGTAGCCTCCTTAAGGAAAATAAACCATGGACACACCCATTTACACAGGAGGAAACTGTGGGTCACAGAGGTTAACTCATTTGACATATTGTTAATTGGGGAGCCAGGATTAGAACTCAGGATGCCTGATCTGTACTAGGCCATTGACTATCCCCACCCACCCACCCATCCACCACCTCCTGCCACCATTCTGCAGTATAGAGCTGTCGACTCTGTAGGGTGTACCAGGTGACTTCTGGGACAGTAAGATTGAAGACTCCTGACCACCAGGTGTGGCGACAGGCTTAGGCCTGGCTGCATTGTCTTGGGTTCTAGGCCTGCCTTTTCAGGGTCACAGGGTGGAGAAGCAGGAGGAAGGAAGAAATCAAGTTGAGTCAGATGGTTTGTGGAATCTCTGGCCTTTATTGTATTCTGGGAAGAGGAGGGAAAAAAATGAGAGTGCCTATTCCAACTATGTAAGATAATCAGGGGCTCTTGACTGTTTACAGGCAAAAAAAATCTCAGGCAGCCAGCACCTGCAAGCCAGAGGCCAAGAATCTGTGAGACTCAGCAGCCGCTGTGAGTGGCGCTCCAGGCTCTGGATGCCATCAGGCTAAGCGAAGGAACAGAGTGGACGGGAGAGACTTCTGGTTCTTCTTCCTATGTGTGTGGCTCTAACATTTCCTGGGACGTTTGGTCTCAGCCCCTGCAGCTCTGACATGTGAGCCTGGCTTTACATTCTCCTGAGAGAAATGAGATGAGGCCTGGCTGCCTTTCTCCTCCATCCCTGTCACACCCCCACGTTTCTACACCCCAGGCTCTGTTATCTTTTTCTCTGGGGACACTAGGCTATGTAGTAGAACCTCATTCTTCAGCAACCCTCTCATTTGGAGAGGAAGCATACTGGTTCAGAGCTCCACAGACGTATACAGGGGCATGCAAGGCAGTAGTCTGCTCCTAGAAACCCTAAAATCCCTACACTCTCTTGGACAGGACAGAGCCGGTAAAAATCACTGTAACATAAGAAACCAGAGATGTCCTGTTAGGGCTGTGGGTAGATGTAGGACAGGAAGTGACAGCATGGGGCTTCCTGTTCTCTGGAATGTCGTTTGTTTATAATAATCCAGAGTATCTGAGGCTAGGGATGTAGCTCAGTTGGTAGAGTGCTTGCCCAGCATTCAAGAGGCAGAGGCAAATGGATCTCTGGTAGTTCAAGACCAGCCCTGGTTACTGAACAAGTTTCAGTACAGCCAAGACTGTTACACAGAGAAATCCTGTCTTGGGAAAAAAAAGCAATCAATCAATCAATCATGATAATAACAGTAATAATTACAGCAACAACAATAACAATTCCAGCTCTCTGGGTTGAAGTGGAGTTGAGCAACCAACTGTTTCACTTATGTATGCATACATCTGTGGATTTAGCTAACAATCATTTATTCCTTTATTAAGTGATGATACCAGGCTGAGCATTTGTGTCTGAGACTGTCTAGATGAGGTGCTCCTCTGTATGAAGCGGATGGCTCAGCAGTTAAGAGTACCTGCTGGCCTTCCAGAGGACCAGGGTCCAGTTCCCAGCACGTACGGAGTGGCTAACACTGATCTGCAGCTCCAGTTTCAAGAGATCCAGTGCTTTCTTCTGGCTTCCTCAGGCACTGTGCTGCATGTACACAGTGAACATACATACATTCAGGGAAAACATTCATACAGACAAAAGGAAAACAAATCAATCCTTTTTAAAAAATGACATACTCACATTCTATCCCATCCAGGACCTTCCTACCCTTCCGCTTTAGAATCTCCATTGTGTTAGGGTTAGGGTCTGTTTGTGAGGGTCATGAGAAACTCCCCAGGCATATGAAACCCAAACCTCTAGATAAGGTCCCCAGATTGGAGGCAAATTTGTCCACGTTCCCTTCTGTCCTGTCTTTTGGGAAAAGTATGAGTATCAGTTCCTCATTTCTTTATTCCTTCCGTGGAAGTTTTGCATTTTGTACATATATGAAGGGAGTGTACATGATGAGCGTTTGTAAGAGTGTATGTGGTGTGTGTATGTATGTGGTCAGCGTGAATGTGTGTGTGTGTGTGGTGATATGCACATCTGTGTGGTGTACGTGTGTGCTGAATGTGTAGAAGGTATGTGTGAGTGGTTTATGTGTGTGAGAGGGTATGTGGTGTGTGTTGAATGTGTATGAGTGTTGTGAGTGCGTGTATATGGTGTGATGTGTGTGTGTGTGTGTGGTATTCGTGAGTATATGAGCATGTGTGGTATGTGTGTGGTGCATTTGTGTGATTAGTATAGTTTGTATACATATACATGTTTATGTGTTTGAGTGTGTGGTGCATTTGTGTATGTGGTGTATTTGTGTGGGTATGTATTAGTAGTGTATTTGTATGGTACATGTAAGTGTATGTTTAGGGATATGAGTATGTGGTATATTTCCGTGTGTATATACATAGTATATCTTTGTGTGTGTCTGTGTGTGGTATGTTAGTGTGTGTGTGTAGTGTATTTGTGTATGTATGGGTAGTATATTTGTGTGGTGTGTGTACAAATGTTTATATTTATGTGTGTGAGAATGTGGTATATTTTGTATGTATGTGTGAAGTATATTTGTATGGTGTGTGCATGTATGTACATTTTTGTGAGTATATGGTGTATTTATGTGTGGAGTGTGTGTGTGTGTGTGTGTTTGTGTGTATGTGTTCATGCTCATGTGTTTGCTCTTTCACCCTTTCCCTACTCCCTTGGGACAGGCTCTCTCACTGAACCTGGAGCTAGACTGACTGACGGTTAGCAAGCCTTTGTAATCTTCCTGTCTTTGCCCTCCACAGCACTGAAGTTACAGATGTAAGAGGCGATACCTGCCTTTTACATGGGTGCTGGAGATTCAAACTTGAATCTTTAAGCTTGCTCAGAAAGCTTTTTCTTACCCACTGAGCCATCTCCAGGTCCCAGAACTTTTGTACTCTTGTCAGACCTTGTGGTTGGCATGGAGTTGCAGGCAGCCCTCACCTTCCAGGTGTTCTCATGGGCACAAAGGACAACTGGTCACTCCCCTTCCCTCACTGGTCCCCTATTTTGTTCCCCTAACACCCTACGTCCTTACAGTGAGCTAGGACAAGTGAGCTCAGGCTTCTCCCGCCAACCTCCTCTCTCTGCTTCACTTCTCGCCTGTTCCTGAAAGGCTGCTCTCTAACTGATACTTCTGGAATGTTCCACAGAAGTGTCCTCTGCTGGCTTTCCCCAGCGTCCCTCAACCTGGCTCATCTGTCTAGTGCGTATCACCTTCTAACATTGCCTTCTCCTCTTACCAATGATCTTTCCACAGAACACAAGCCCTTGGGAGGGGGGAGACTCATCTCTGTTTCCAGATGTTGTCCAAGCATCTAGAATAGTTCTTGGTCAGTTAATATTTGCCAGATGAATTGAACAAATAATAACACAGGTGGGTCTGAAATGACCGGTGTACCCAGGGCTGGCTTGAGAGGATGGGTAAAGTGGACGCTGACTCCTCTCAGCTCAACAATGTCATTTTACTTCTGTTTTTCTTTGAAGCATGCTTCAGTGTTCACAGGTATCCTGTGCATGGAGACCACCCCTTCCGTGTTGGACATCTCAGTGCTTTTCCACGGAGAGGAGCATGTTTGGATGGTGGCCAGAAGCCCAGGGAGCTCTGCCTTGCATTCCCTGGAGAGAATCATTGGTGGTCAGTCACGTATTCAGCCAAGGGAGGCCACTGCAGAGTCCGGACTGTCAAAATAATGGGATTTTAGAACAATTGTAAAAATACCTAGCATGCCATCAGGGTCTCTGACAACAGATTAATGAGGCTCTGGGGCCTCAGTCACTCCCTGAAAGCCAAAAGAGAGAGGGACTTGTGTTAGAAAGAGGGCCTGGTGACCTTGGATTGCTGTACTTAAGGCTATCCTGAGCTACTAAGTTGAAGTCTCCTCTTTGAAGCTAAAGGACAAACACATCAAAGGAGCTAGAGACCCAGAGCCCTGGAAGCCGGAAAGACACTGATGTTACCCCACCCACTGGCCTTATTCATCCCAAGCATGATTGGGGGCAGCAGGGGTCACAGGCCTGATGGCCTCAGTCAGGTCTTTTCCTCTGTCTCCACCCTCCATTTCCACTTGCCCTTCTTCTTTTGGCATCTGCTCTAGGGGGTGGGGAAGTGTCCAGCATAGCTGGGGAGAATGTCCCTGGGGACCCTATTGGCATGCCCCATACCCTGGAAGGGACAGGCTCAGGAAGGCTGATCTCAGGAAGCAGAAAAGGTCAAGGAATGTGTGTCAGTGATGTTCTTCAAGGGGGAATGTCATCTGTCCACATTTTCTCAATAACCAGACATTCCTTGGTGTCCACAGTAGCTATTCTTCAACGGACGTCACAGAAAGATGCTGCCTACAGTGAGAGCCTGCCTGATACAAGGTTCTCAGGGAGAGCAGCCATCTGCAGGGAGCCTAAGGGGGAAAATTGTTGACAAAGACGGTTGGCCAAGGAATCTTTGGGGGAGGGGAGAGGGAGGAGGGGAGAACAGGCAAGATGCAGAGTAGCTACATGCAAGCTGACATTCGTTAAGAAATGAGAGAGAAGGTGGGGGGGTGCCTTGAGAGCTTGTGCGCACACTCGTACGTGTGTGTGTGTGTGTGTGTGTGTGTGTGTGTGGTTTCCAAGCTGGCTTTGTTATGAAGAGAATGATTTGATCTAAAATCCTCTTTCTTCTACCTCTCAGGGGCTGGGATTATAGGCACGGACCTCCAGTCTCTGTGTCTGTGATTCTGGGGACCTGATCCAGGTCTTTGTGCGTAAAGGGCAGGCATTCTACCAACTGACTCATATCCCAGTCCCTTGCTCCTAGATTGCATCAAACCACCTCTGCCTCAAGCAGCTCCCATAGTTCTTATGCCTGCAGATCCAAATCCAAGGCTTTGCTGCGTCCAAGGCTTCTACCACCAAGAGCAGCTCCATTCCTGGCTTCTCCCAGGACTGGGCTACCTGAGCTTGCTCTTCCCCTAAATGTGGCTCTTTTCTTTCTGCCTTGACTCTATCTCTCAGCTTCCTATTAAAATGATATCATATCCACAAGTCTCTTCCAAACAAGCTTTAATGCATGAAATGACTTTTTTCATCTGGCAGTATCCCAAAGACATGTTACCATAGGTGATCAAGGCCTTAGGCCCTGTACATGGAATGAAGGTATCTCTTGTGACGACCAAGGGTCAGAGGTGTTTGGCTTCCCCACTATTCTTTACCCAAGGTTCTCCAAAGTCTAATTAAAAATCAGTGTCCCCCCTCTCCAACTCAAGCATAAGGTGTGTGTGGGGGGGAACCATAGTTATAAAGTGAGAATACAAACAGCTTGAAATAGGGGGCCCCCAGTACCCCATCTCTGACCTTATGGGTCAGGAGGTCCTGGAGTATGCTTTTAAGGGACAGCAGCTCCAACTGGAACAAGAATCCACCGCCAAAAGTTTTCCTCCATGTTATGAAAAGAAAAAGCCTGCTCAAGTGCACTGAAACCAGCATTTCCCAAGTTTACATGCCCAGGGAATCTGTTGAATATATGTGTGACAAGCATATATCAACTATTTACATTACCCAGAGTTCGGATATTAGACAGGCTTGAACCTCCTCTGTGTCTGATGTGTTGTGTTACAAATTCTTGAGTCAATTTGAGCTCCAGACACTTACACACTTACTCACAAAATAAATTCCTTACATGGTTAAGAAAGTGAAGAACACAGGTTTGTTACTTCTGTCCCAGAAGGACCGACGAACAGCTGATAGAACTCATTCTAGTGCCCTTAAAGGTTCTCAGCCATAACCAGACAGTGGTGGCGCACACCTTTAATCCCAGCACTTGGGAGGCAGAGGCAGGCGGATTTCTGAGATCGAGGCCAGCCTGGTCTACAGAGTGAGTTTCAGGCCAGGGCTACACAGAGAAACCCTGTCTTGAAAAACCAAAAAAAAAAAAAAAAAAAAAGGTTCAGCCATGTGGGGTTGGAGAGTTGGCTCAGCAGTTAAGGGCACTGGCACTGGCTGCTCTTACAGAAGACCTGGGTTCAATCCCCACCACACAAATGGAGGCTTACAACTGCCTATAACTCCAATCCTAGGGTACCTGATGTCCTCTTCAGACCTCCGTGGGCACTTCACACATATGGTATGCAGACATGAATGTAAGCAGAACATTCATATACAATAGTCCCCCTTTGTGTGTGTGTGTGTGTGTGTGTGTGTGTGTAAGATTCAGTCATGTCTAAAGCGCTCATGGGGTCAAAGCATGAGTGAGTACTCGTGGGTATTCTCTTGAGATGTGACCAGGGTCCTTAATGGTAAGCCATACACCCCTTTATCAAGTGACCACTTGGCCAAAGAGTCCTCTTCCAAACCTTCCCTGAGGTTTGCCTGACCTGCCCACGCTCTCTTCAGGATCCACTCTAGCTGTATAGAAATTCTGCTGATCTCTTGATCAGCTTGATGCATCTCCTGTCCTCCCTCTCCTTCCTTATGCAGCCAACTCATCTGTATCTACTGGATGTTCTTGCACTGTGAGATCCCAGGTACCCAGCCTGAGCTGTGTTTTCCTACAGAGTCTTTGCTTCCAATGTCGGGCACACCTGCTCCTATTCTGTGGGTTTTATCATCTGCCTCTGGCCCCAGGGAAAACTGCCAAGAGCTGCTACACTCTATGCCCCATATGGTAGTCAAGTAGCTCCTGAAATTGATGCTTGGCCTTGGGGAGATGGCTCAGCAGTTAAGAACATTTGTCAGTCTTATAGAGAATTCAGGTTCAATTCCCAGTATTCACGTAGCAGTTCACAACCATCTGTAGCTCCAATTCCAGGGAGCCATTGCCCTCTTATGCCCATCACAGGGATGGGACATGCAAATTATGTACAGACACACATGCAAGCAAGACATCTATATAAATTTAAAACATTTTATAGGGTTAGAAAGATGACTCAGAGGTTAAGAGCAGTTGTTTTCTTCCAGAAGACTTGAGTTCAGTTCCCAGTGTCCACATCTGGTGGCTTACAACCCTCTGTAACTCTAACTCCAGGGGATCAAATGCCTCTGGCTTCTGCAGGCACCTGGATTCACATGACACTACATGCAGACACATGTCTACACATCATTAAAAAATAATAAAAATAAAACATTTTAAATAAAAATAAATTAGGCTTTCAAGGTGCTTCTCTGCTCGCTTGTTGCCCAAGGCCTGTTGCTGATGTTATCCTTCTTCCTTGTTCGGGTGAGGAACTAATTGTAGACTACAGCAACCTTATGAATGTGGTGTTACCAGTCCTCAAGTCGCTGTTTTATAAAAAGTTTCTTCCTAAGAGCTCAGAGGAAGTATTATAAACCATGGTTTGGTCTTTGCATAGGAACAAAGTGAGGGAGCAGTTGAGGGGTCGGCTCAAGGGAGAAGGCTAGGAAGCCTATGCTCCTGCCCTGCGCGTGTGCTTGGTCTCTACCAACTGGAGCTGTGCAGAGGGGCTAAGGTGGGTCCTGGGAACTTACACTTCACTGGCGGGTGCTGAGGTAGGCAATGGTGGAGATCGGGCAGAACTTGGATCAGAAACGCAGCCAAACCCAATCTGCCTGACAAGTGAGGAGGCTGAAGAGCCTCAGGTTGTTGATGAGGAGCCAGGCCTAGGGTGAGCACCCTCCTTGAAGCTGGGTGGAAGGTAGAGTCATTGACGTAGGTATAGGGGAGGGAAGGGCCCAAAATATGGCCCTGGAGCTTTCTACCTTGGTAGGACCAGCCCAACGGGAAGCCAGGGCTTGGGAGGACCAGGCAGGGTGAGGCAGGCCTACAGGCCAGACCCAGCTGCTTGAGGACTCAATATATTACTAAAGAGAATTCCATTCTAGGAAAGGCTTGAAGCTTGCTGGTCATACATCCTCCTATATCCTGGGATTCTGGGTCTCATTATCCTCATGGTTGACTGTCCAGTAGTCAGTCTACAAGGCGGGATATGCCTAGGGATGAAGATGGAGAGGCATCTTGCCTGCTCCTGTTCTTGGATACTCCTCAGCCTTCATGGAGTTTGCCGCTGAGAGTTTGAGTCAAAGCTGCTCCAGAGGGAGCATGGTGCACGGTGTGGTTGGAGTCATGGATGGTGGGCCTGACTTCACTTCCAATGCCAGAGGGTGCATGGTGCATGGTGTAGTGGGCTTTGGAATTGTGGATGGTGGGCCTGACTTCACTTCCAACTCCAGCCCCTCTCTAGCGTCCCACATACCGTCAAGATAGCATTTCACTTTGCTTCAACACTCTTGGATTTCTTTGATGGCTTTAACTTCCTTTCTGGCCACACTTCTGACTCTTCTCCTCAAGCCCATGAGTGCTGGCCCATGATACTTATGGGCCAGATGTTCACCCTGTGCTTCTTTTACCAGGACAGGAGCAGCTCTGATCCTAGTCAGACTGGAAGCTCTATCCTACCTACAGCCCTCCCCTACCGACCCAGCACCCAGCTGAAAGGGCCCAGGTGGCAACGTTCTGACAAGCCACAAGGACCCTGCCTAGTAGCTCCTGCTCACCTGATTGTAGTGTCTACCTGCTCTGCTGAGACTGATTCACCTTCCCAAGTAGGATCTTGGCAACTCTGTTCTTGGGCTTTTACTGAGCTCTGACCATATTGAACATTCCAGAGATAGCTGGACCAAACCTCAGATCCTCAGATCTTTTGCTCTGTGCTCTCTCTCTCTCTCATTCTCTCTCTCTCATTCTCTCTCTCTCTCTCTCTCTCTCTCTCTCTCTCTCTCTCTCTCTCTCTGTGTGTGTGTGTGTGTGTGTGTGTGTGTGTGTGTGGTGTAGGAACACAAGCGAGAGCAGGTGCTAATGTACATGCAAACATATATAGAAGCCAAAAATCAGACTCTTCAAACAACATCCTTTTTCTTTCTTTCTTTTTTTTGAGACTAGTTTCTCTCTGGCTTGGAGCTTGACACATGAGCCCCCAGGGATCCATCTTTCTCAGCTTCTCCAACCCTAGGGTTACAAGTACATTCCTCCACACACAGCTTTCCCTTCCTCCTCCTCTTCCTCCTCTTCTTCCTCCTCCTTCTTCCTCTTCTTCCTCCTCTCCCTCCTTCTTCTCCTTTCTCTCTGTCGCTCTCTATCTCTCTGTCCCTTTCTAAGACAGGGTCTCCCTCGCTTTGTAGCTCTGGCTAATCTGGAAATTGCTATGTAATCTAGACATGTCTCAAATTCATAGAAATCAACCTGCCTTTGCATCTTGAGTGTTGGGATTCAATGTGTATCACCATTGGCTCTATGAACAGCTTTTTAAACATGAGTTTTTGAGATCAAACTCTGGGCCCCAAATTGACTGAGCTATCATCCCAGACTCTCCGGAGCCTTTCTATGGCTGCACAGGTCTTAGGTTCCTAGGCTGCCCTTAATCCTTTGCCCATGAGTTCCTCCTATCCAGGACCAGGACTTCCTTGTAGCTCTGATCTGACAGCTTGATACCCTACTGGGGCCTCCTCCATCTCTGAGCTCAACTTAGAGACCAAACTCTCCTGGTCTGAGCTTGGTGTGTCCTGTGGTGCTTTCCTGCAATTCTGTACTCTAGTCTAAGGAATTCCCTGCTTATATCAGCTGCTAACTCTCTGAAAAGTTCTGAAGTAGTTATGTATTTGCTAGCAAGTCCTACTGGCAGCCTCTACCCAATGCTAGGTCTAGGCTGGAGCTGGGATTGCCGCAGAAACAAGGCAGACCTTGTCCTCAGGGCTATCATAGTCTGGTATCAAACATTTTGGAGCACCATACTGCCTGTTATTGTAGAAGCTGAACCAGGAGCCTTGTCGGTTAGATGGGCAAATGGGGAAGATGGAGCTGAATCTTTGCAGGCTTTCTGGCTATGTGCATTTCACTCTTGACCTGTCCACACTACTTCATGATGGCATCTGGGTTGTCCTTGGTCTTTGAAAATACTTCTGAGTACATGTGTCCAGGTAATCCCTTCGCATTGAGCTAACTTCCTGCTCTGATACCCCTTCTAATTGCTAGATGCTTTGACTGCTTTCGATGAAGGGTCCTTCTACCTGGTTCATTAAGTCCCTAGTCTGGTGTCTGCCACTCTGGAATTACTTAAGAAAACAAGATCTTATTTTTCATGTGATGAAAAATAGGATAAATCTTAAAAAAAACAAATAAAAAGATAGCTCAGCAGTTATGAGCACTTTCTGCTTTTGTTAGTTCAATTCCAAGCATGCACATGGCAGCTCACAACCATCTGTATGTATCTCTGCTTCTAGGTATTCAAAGATCTCTTCTGATATTCACAGGCTCTGGGCATACATGTAGTATACAGACATTCATGCAGACAAAACACATATGCACATAAAGTAAAAAAAAAAACAAAATAAAACAAAACCCACAAAAAATGTCAGGTCTTGGCTGCAATGTAATGAAAGAAAGAAAGAGAGAGAGAGAGAGAGAGAGAGAGAGAGAGAAAAGAAACCGCAATCACATCAAAAAGGGACTCAGCCTTGTGCAGTGAAGTTGTACACACTGCCACCGGTGTGTGCCCAAGGACAAGGCCATGAAGAAATTCGTCATTCAGAACATTGTAGAGGCCACAGGAATTAGGAATGTTTTCAAAGCAAGTGCCTTCAATGGGGATGTGCTTCCTGAGCTCCGTGTCAAGCTGCAATTCTTTGTGAGCTGTGCCAGTCATAGTGAGGTGGTCAGAACCCACCTCATGAAGCTCTGTAAGACTGAATCAACAACTCTTTAGACTGTTGGTCCTGCCTCATGACCTCCACTAGAGCCCATTGTAAAGGGCTGCCCTCATAAGCCAGAAGAGAAAATGATCTCAGGAAAATCAAATGGAAACAAGAACAAATCCAAGTCAAATCAAAACAAACAAAAAAGCACAACACGTAAAATGACCCCCTACTCTTCTCTACTGGAACCTCAATCCATGGGGACACTTCAGTTCCAGGCAAGGCCATGTCTATCCATTTTCTGCACCCTCATAGAAGCTAGCAAGGCTTTTCTGAACTGTTCTAGTCTCTGAGCTGAGATTGTAGCTGTGCGTAAGGCCCTGGGTTTGATCCTCAGAATTCCATAAAATGGCAGTGAGGGCCCACGCTTGTAACCCCAGCATGTGGGAGGCAGAGCATGAAGATTAGGCATTCAAGGTCATCCTTAGCTACATGGAGAATCAGGAACTGGGCTACATGAGATCCTGTTTGTTTAGTTTTGTTAAGAAATAAGTGAAAATAAAATTAGAAAATTTCCAGCCTCTTGTGAGACTTCTCACTTTGAACTTCACCACTGCCAGAGAGACTCATCCACAGACTTAAGGCTTGGGCAGGCATTCCCTTCACAAGGGCCTTTGCAGATGGCCCTGAGTTCAACATGCCCTCTCTGAGGCCTTTGCAGACACCCCTAAGTTAAACATATCCTCTCTGAGTGGCAGCCCCTTTCACACTCCAAGCCTGTTTTGTCTTCAGGGGAAAGGACTCATGATGTCTCTGCTGTGTGTCTAGGGCAAGCCAGGTTGAATTGCTCAATAAATGTTGAACAAACCAACTGTCTTAGTGAAAATTCCTTTCACTGCAAGTTTATATTAAGTGGAAGTTTCTTTGGAAAAAGTCTTCAGAGACAGCTGGGAGCTGGCTTGACCCAGCCCCAGAATTCACTTGCTTCTTCCTGTTCTGGTTCCACCCCAAGATGGAGAGAGGCATACCTATTTAGAGGTTTCTGATTCTAAAATCTCCAATTCTTTAACCATTCAGATTGAGAAACCTCGGGGAAGGAGCTAGGGATGTAATTCAGTGGTAGACTGCTTGCTGGATTCCCTGGGATCAGCCCCCCATCTTAGGGGAATGAGAAAAAATAAAGTAAAAGGAAGGAAGGAAGGAAGGAAGGAAGGAAGGAAGGAAGGAAGAATGAAAGACAGAAAGAAAAGAAAATTCAGGCAGGAGAATGACTCAGGTGTAAACCAGAGCTCACTCCTGGTTTACCTGGTGTGGTGGCCATAAGGGACCATGAATCCAGGACGTTCCTCTAGACCTGTGGGACCTGCCCTCACACGTACACACTCCTCCACCAGCACATATATACCTAATTTTAAAAAATGAAAGACATTTCAAACAATAAGAATTAAAAATAAATTTTAATATAATAAAACTTTTTTAACCTCAGGAGAGAAACCAAAGCTCCACAGTGAAGAGGATAATGAAGAAGATGGTATTCTCATTCAAAGCTCAGTCTGGAGAGGATTCGCAGAGGATGAAGAAGGCAAAGAAAAGTCCTAGGAAGAGTGTGTTGCGCTCGGCAGACAAGGTTGACCATTGCATGCGTGTATGCATGCATGCATGCATGAACGAGCCAGGGGCTGTGTGGTCCTCGTCCTCAGAGATGATTGCAGCATTGGCAAAGCATTCTTAGTTCTTATGAAAGCTCCAAAAGCCCACATCTTACAGATGAGGAAACAGGCTCAAAGTCACACAGGAAGAGTGCAGCCAGGACTTCACCTCCTGTGACATCAGATGTATACCCTCAGGGCTTTTCCTCCCACTTCAGTGCGGCCTGCCAGACCTTTCCTGAGCAGTCGCTGGGGGAAAGGGGCGAGCGCTCACCCTGCATGGAGGGAGGGAGAGGGTACTCTGCCAAGGATTACCTCCAGTCTAATTTTTCTACCAGCTCTTGTCATAAGATATCTTGCCTCAGCGAGCATTGCATATGAATCTGAGCTGTTTCTTCAGGGTTTGAGGTTGTGCCATCTTTGCTTTATAGTTAAATTATGATCCTAGTCTACGACTGGGGCCATAGGGCATGGGAGTCATGCTCTCTGCCACTCCTTGCTTTCTCTTGCATCTCCATGCTAACTCACAGAGCTTTCCCCCACAGGATCCTTCCTAGTCAGCCTCTATGATGAGTTCTTATGAGGAAGGCCTGGATCTGTTTACCTGACCTTTCCAAAACTGGAGGTATACGGAGATCATTTGTAAAGACGGCTCAGTACATCCACTATTCCTATATGCAGGTCCCTTTGTAATCTGCCTCGGTCACTTCCACAGAGATCTTGGTCTTTTGAATTTGAACTTGCCTTGCTTGCATGAACCATAAAAATACAGCAGCCAGTCAGGCTGGAAGGGTCAGCGGGCACAAAGCTTTTGCTTTTATCTTCTTTCTAGCTGCCTGCACCTAGACCTCATCTGATCCACCAGGTGAGCCTGAGAGGCTGTGAAGCAGACAGGCGCCATCACAGTCAAAGCTCACATGACTGACTGTAGCCCATACCAGGAGTTAAATACAGGAATAAGGCCAGCTTGGGCCTTTTATACTCAGGAGAGGCAAACAAACAAACAAACAAACAAACAAACATATTAAAGACCTCAGGAGAAATCAGCAGAACTTCCCAGCTGAGCCCAGCCCTAACTATTGAGTCATGAATTATGAGTAGACACAATGTTACTTTAAACAGTTCAAGCTGCAGCGATAGAAAATGGCTACAGGGCAATCCCTACCCGTGGTAGATTGGATTACTTTTCAAAAACAGATATTCAGGACCTAAACCCCTTTATCTGTAAATGTTAACTTCTTTGGAAATAAGCTTTGAAGGTATAATCAAAATCAGATGACATCTGAGCTGCAGCCATCCCTAAGTTTGTAGAGTATTGTGCCCAGTCCGCAGAAAGCCCTGGGCTCTGTCCCCAGCATCACATAAACTTAGCATGGTGCTGTGTTCCTGTAAGTCTGAGGCTCAGGGGGTGGAGATCTGAAGAACAAAGGTTCAAAAGTCATCCTTGACAGTATAGTCAGCTCAAGGCCTAGGCTACACGAGACTCAAGAAAAAGGAGGAAGAAGAGGAGGAGGGGGAAGAGGAGGAGGAGAAAGAAGAAGAAGAGGAAGAAATCAGATATAGCCAAACTGGATTAGAAAAAGGATATGAGAAAGATTTAGTTCTAGGGACACAGAGGTAGCGATGGACATGTTTCAACTATAAGAGAGGAATGCTAAGAATTGCCAGGAGCTTCTAGAGCAATGTTTCTCAACCTGTGGGTTGAGATCCCTTGGGGTTTGATCCTTTCACAGAAGTCTCCTAAGACCATGGGAAAACACAGATACTAATATTATAATTCATAAAGGTAGCAACATTACAGTTATGCAATAGCAACAAAAAGAATCTTATGTTTTGTGGAGGAGGTGTTACCACAACATGAGGAACTGTGTTCAAGGGTCGCAGCATTAGGAAGGTTGAGAACCACTGTGCTAAAAGCTCAGAAGAGGCAAGAAGACTCCAACCACAACATAATCAGAGTAGTGTACCCTGGACGACATCTCAGCCTCAGAAAACGACTCTCTAGAAACTGTGGGAGGAAAAACTCCTGTGAGCCATGCAATAAATGGCCGTAAGTTAGGACCTCCTGTCAATGGGTGCACCTGTTTAGAAGGTGTGCTCAGAAAACATAAGCTACCTGAATCACGGAGCTGAGAAATGGAGGGGAGTATCGCCTCCATTCAGTGTTGTATCCCAGCGCTGCTTATAGCATCCTGCATCCGGGAACCAGTTTGCAGAGCTTAAATTCTTGCATCTTGCCCACCCCATAGGGGCTGGCTCCAGGTCTGTGCATAGGGCCCCAAGTGCAACACAAAGGGTTTGCTTTGTTTTGTTTTGTTTTTAAGACCAAATTAAAGATCATCTTTGGCTACTTCTTCCAGGGACAGCCACTGTCCTCAGTTCATTTCTGATTCTTTATAGTTTTCATTTTGTTCTGCTTTGTTTTGTTTTTTTGACATAGGGGTTCTCAGTATAACCTTGGCTGTTCTGGAACTTGCTCTGTAGACCAGGCTGGCCTAAAACTCACAGAGATTCTCCTGCCTCTGCCTCTCGAGTGCTGGAATTAAAGGTGCACTAGACCCGTCTTCTTTATGCTCTTTCCATCTATGCACACATTGGCATAGGTATTTTTGCTTCAGTTTATTTTTAAATCTTAATTAATTAATCAATTACATTTGAGACAGGTCTTGCTTTGTAGCTCTGACTGTTCTGGAACTCACTGGATAGACCAGACTTGTCTCAACTTTTGGCAATCCTCCTGCCTCTTAATTACTAAGATTGCAGGGGTGTACCCTTATCCCCAGATCGTATGAGTTATTTTGTGTCATAGGTCTTGGTTGTTTAAATTTTCTTTGTTTTCAGACACCATCTCACAAAACCCAGACCGGCCTTGACTTGGGTGTGGCTGAGGCTAATCTTGAACTTCTGATCCTCCTGCCTCTGTCTCCTGAGGGTTAGTCAGTGTTGGGGAATGAGCCTAGGACGTCATGCCAGCTGAGCTACAAACCTAGCCCCACGTGTCCTATTTTGTCAGTTAATACATCACAACATCCCGCATGTCCCCCATGTCCCCCGTATCTCTCCATGTCTTCCATGTCTTCCAGGTCTGTGACTGTATCTGTTTATCAGCACATATTTACTGGATACAGCATGTCGGGAGATAACAATGAAAGACCACATTTGTGGCCTCGGACTCCATGAAGCTGACGGCCTAGCTGGCGGCATAGGCATAAAGCAAATCCTTGCACACAACAGCGTTTCACTTTTCAAAGTTTTGGGATAGTTTTAGATTGTAAAAATGAAGAGACCTGCTGGGCAGTGGTGGCGCGCACCTGTTATTTATTTGCATGTGCATGTGTGATTTGCCTCCATGTATGACTATATCATATGCATGCTTGGTACCTGTAGACGAGGGCATCAGATCCCCTGGGACTAGAGTTACAGACAGTTGTGAGCCACTATGGAGGGTCTCTGCTAGAGCAGCAGGTGTGCTTAACACTAAGCCATCTCTCCCTAACACTTTTTTTTTTTTTAAACTGGCTGGCCTGAAACTCTCAGAAGTCCACCTGCCTCAGCCTCCTGACTGCTAGAACTAAAGACACACCATCACATCCAGCTGCCTTAAGACTTTTTAAGAGTACTGGTCTAAGGCTGGGAGATAGCTCAATGGGTAAAGCACTTCCCACACAAGCCGACAACCTGAGTTCCATCCCTGGAACTCACATGATACAAGAAGAGAACCAACTCCTGGAAGTTGAACTCCTACCCAATCATAAATGGAATAGAAAGATTCTTTTTTTAAGTACTAGCTGGGTGTAGTCCTAGCACTCTGGAGGAATATAGGCAGACAGATCATGAGTTCTTATATGCCTGGGCTATATAAGATGGCACTATCTTAAGCAAAACAACAGAGAATTTACATGCGTGATATTTTCTCATATGGAGATACATGTTGTGCCTTAGTGGGAAGGGTGCCACAGATGTGACCTGCCCTTCTTGGTACATTATATCCAGGGCTCATGATGTCACTGTGTTCAATCACTGGTGATGTTTACCTTGGTCACAAGGCTTAAGATTTCTCCACTCGCCGGTCGGTGGTGGCTCACACCTTTAATCCCAGCACTTGGGAGGCAGAGGCAGGCAGATTTCTGAGTTCAAGGCCAGCCTGGTCTACAGAGTGAGTTCCAGGACAGCCTGGGCTATACAGAGAAACCCTGTCTCGAAAAACCAAAAAAAAAAAAAAAAAAGATTTCTCCAATCTAAAGTTACAATTTTATTCCTTTGTAATAAACAAAAAATGTTCTGGGGCCAGGCTTGGTGGCATACTCATTTAATTCCAGCACTTAGAAGCAGAGGCAGGCAGATCTCCATGAATTAACACTCTACCTGGTCAACATAGTAAGTTCTAAGCCAGCCAGAGAGACATTGTGAGATACTGTCTTTATAACAATACATTTTTGGGGTGCTAGGGAGGAGTATACAACTGAGCATAGGACATGCGTCTTTGTGGAAGTGGGAGTCCAGAGGGAACTCCAAGTATTCTGCTCTAAGTTGTCTGTCACCTTGTTCCTTGGGGCAGGGTCTTTCACTGAACCTAGAACAGTGGTTCTCAAGCTGTGGGTCACAGGGGTCGCATACCAGATACCTTGCATATCAGATATTTACATTACAATTCATAACCGTGGCAAAATTACAGTTAGGAAGTAGCAGTGAAATAATGTTATGGTTGGGGGATCATAACAGCATGAGGAACTGTGTTAAAGGGTCTCAGCACCAGGAAGGCTGAGAACCATCGAACTAGAACTGGGCTGGTGGCCAGTGAGCCCCAGAGATCCCTCTCACTTCACATGCCCACAGCTTCTCTGTAGCTCTAAGGTCAAAGCCTACCTTTTCCTGGGTCCCAGGATCTGAACTCAGGTCTTTATGCTTGTGCAGCAAGCCCGTTTGCCCACTGAGTCATCTCTCTAGCCGGGGAAGATTATTTCTAGACTATGTGAATACTATTGTTTTGTAAGCTTTTCATTGATCAGATTTGGTCTGAGGTGACACTGGTCCTGGAGATCTGCTGCTTCTGACAGTGACTTTGGCTCTTCCACATTCCTCTGCCTTCATTAAGTGGAATGCCTTAGCGAGAGAGAGTTGTCACAAATGCTCTCCTAAATGGCTCTAATGGAGTTTTACAGGGATACAGTGAGAACATGAAACAGGGTGACCTAACTCAGTGTGAGACAGTCAAAAACCTTCCTTAGAGGGATAACGTTAATGCTAACTCTTAAGGGGTCAGAAGAACTTATCAGGGCCAGAGGACTAGGAGAGCAGAGGGGAGAATGTTCCAGATACAGGGAGTAGCATGCACAAAAGGTCTGCAGCCAGTGAGGGTGGAGACTGATCGTGGTGAGTGACCATGTGGAGGCAGAGGACTTGGCGGCCTGGAACAACTTCGTCACATAGAGGCTGTGGCTTCTTCCTGTTGGTGTTCTCTTTCTCTGTCTCTCTGTCTCTGTCTCTCTCTGTCTCTCTCTCTCTTTCTCTCTCTGTGTATCTGCCTGTCTCTGCCTCTCTGTCTCTCTATCTCTGTTTCTCTCTCTCGCTCTCTGTGTATATATACACAGAGAGAGAGAGAGAGAGAGAAACATATAGAGAGAGAGATATAGATATACATATGAGTTGTCAGCTTTGCCTGTGCATGGCTGAGCCATAATTTCTTCATCTATCTCCTGTGCTTAGACCATGGTATTATTTTTGATTGTTCATTGTTATAAACAATGCTGGAATGAACATCTGGAATGGGCAGCCTCCACACCTTCTCGAGCTATGAAAGTTTGCTAGGGCTAGAGAGATGGCCCTATGCCTACTAACATTGCTCTTACAGAGGACCTGAATTCTGTTCCTAGCACTTACATCAGGCTGTTCACAATAATCTATCACTCCAGTTCCGAGACATCTGACATCTTCTTCTGGCCCTCTAGGGTACCCACACATACATATACATAAATAATAAAAGAAATCTTTTAAGAGAAAGAAAGAAGGTTTGCTCAGAACAGCCTCTTGTGGTCTCCTCATTCCCCAGATCTGTGTCTTTTACTGTCCCAAGACTTTCAAAGTTCCCTGAGTCTCTCATTTTCCATCTATTCAGCTCCCTCAAGGCCTTAGTCACCTTCTGCTGGGACCACGATGAAATCACCATTAATAAAGGTCCTACGAGGTGATGGGGATTTGGTCCTCTAAAAAGCACTCAGGTCTCACCCGAGAGTGATCCTGGCTTGAGGGGCCATTCCCTCAACATCTGGCCTTATTGGCTCTGTTGATCTGAGTTCTTGGAGGGGAAGGCAGAGCCCAATTCTTTAAGCACACTGACAAGCACAGAGGTTACACATTCCTGGTGGACTCATTGCCCAGCTCAGGGAAAGCTGGTGTGGGAGACACAGGGCCTAGAGTACTGACCAGAACCCAGAGAATTCACATTAGACAGGGACAGAACCCCGGGGTTCATTCTAAAGCTGGCAGGCAGGGCTTTGGCCCCAGCTGTCTCCTGAGTTCTTCTGTGTCACTGCCTTTGTGTTGTAACTGCAATGTTACTATGAGAGTCAAAGGGGAGCTTGAAAAGATGGGGACAAAGGGTAGAGAGGCAGAGTGGCTTTCCTCATCCCTAAGGAGATGATAGGAAACTTTTTACCCACTTGTCCAAAATAAACAGTCTCGTATGTCCTGTGGAAGGTAAAGGGGAGCCCTTCCAGCTGCTCCGTGGCATGCCAGCTGCCTTGTTGGAGGTCTCATGTAACCCAGGCTGGCGTCAAACTTGCTATGTAGCTGAAAATGACCTTGGACTTGCCTTCCACCTTTACTTACCTTCCAATGCCGGGATCATAGATGCGAGCCACCATACCAAGTTTAGATCAGAAAGTTATTAATAGAATGTAGCTGCAAGATAGTCTACTAGACTTTCTTCTAGAATAATGGTAGAAAAAAATATGGTAAAATAGTAACAATGACAGTGTCTCCATGGACATTTGCTCTATCCCAGATGTCGTGCTAAGGGATCTTCATATATTTCCCCACTGGCCACTCCAGGAAGGCCCCAGATTCAGATTCGTAATCCAACTTATTAGAGGGGCTCAAAGAGCCTGTCTCCCTGTTATAAACTTTTAAAAATTCCATTTACTTATTCTGAATGTGTGTGAAAAGGTTAAGAGGTCCTGGCCTAGAGGGATTTCCTGCTGCACTTTAGCCTCAGTTCCCACGTCTGTTAAATGGAAGCAAGAAAAGTCAAGTTGCAGGGCTGTGTCCCACCAGAACACCCAGAACAGCACCTAGCAGACAGATGGGCTCAAGAAGTACACAGCTAGGTTGGGTCCTCTTGCTCCTTCATGCTGCAGCTCTCCCTAGGCTGCCTTCTGGGCCCAGTGACAATACCCAGTGCATTGTGAAACCCGTTTCCCAGCCCCAGTGCACCAGACCCCAACAGACCAAACTCTGGCCTGTCTGCAACACCTGGGTTTTTCCCAAATCTTTTCCAGTAGACCTTAGGTCCCAGCATGTGGGCTGGCCATGGTGACCTACTTATCAAGAATGCGTATGGCTGTCTGCTTCTGCTGTTGAGTCAGGACCCAGGAGTTTTGAGGTTATTCCAGTCTAACCTGACCCTGCCTTGCTTTGTGCTCCCTGCAGCTGGTAGAGAGGGCACGAGCTGGGTCGCTGCCTGCTTCTTCAGAGCTATGTTGAGAGTGCTACTTGGACAGGTACATGGACTTCATCTCACCCACATGCTTGCCACTCACTGAACTCACTGAAGATGCTGGCGTTTGCTCAGAGCACACATGAGCCTGTAGTCTCGGAGCTCGTGTGCATGTCTGTTGTAGATGTAGATGCAAGTTCATAAGAACACGTGTGTTGAGGGCTAGAGAGATGTCTGTCATACAGAGCATGACTTCTCTTGCAGAGGATCCTGGTTTGGCTCCAGGTAACCACATGGAAACTCATGGCTGTTTCCATTTCTAAGAATTGACCTCTTCTTCCGCCCTCTGTGTGCAAGGTACGAATGTGGTACACATATATACATGCAAACGAGACACACCCGTAAGATTTGCTTTAAGAAGAATATGGATGTGCACGTGTCACCAAAGGGGCATGAGGTCTGGGGTTCAACCTTACATGACACCAAAGGAGCATCATGGCATATGCCTGTAGTTCCATCGCTTCAGAAGTGGAGGTGAGGAGGTCAAAAGTTCAAGGTCACTTATTTGGCAAAATAGCTAATTAGAGGCATCCCTTTTCCTGACCCTTGATTTTGGAGGTTCTGTCTCCAGAGAGGCAGGGCAAGGAGCTTGCCGCCTGAGGATTACAGGATGATCTCGGGAGCCCATGTGTGTGCCTGACAACTTGACGCCTTTATCTTAATCTGAATCTGGAACCTTAGTACCAGAAGATAAACCTGAGAAAGAGCATTTGGACCCACCCCACTTCTGGCCCGCATCTAGAGGGATCTCAGCGCTGGCAGAGCCAGGCAGGAGTGACTCCAGGTGAGAGCAGCTTTCTTGGGGGTGGAGGAACCTACTGTTCCCACGGCTGTGCTGGCTTAGGCTCACATGGCTGTCAGTGCCTGGGCTTGACTCAAGGGCCAGCCATCCTGTGTGGCCAGTTCTGGGCTCACACACCCACAGCTGCCTGTTCATGTACCCCTATGGCTCAGCCCAGGCCCTGGGGCTCAGCTTCTCCTCCTCTGACCTGGAGGACTCCACCCACAAAGTCCCTGTTATCCTCTCACCTCCAGGGAATAACAGGGGTCTGGTCAATGGGGAGGGGCTTGGGACTCTTGGTCAAAATATCCCCAGGGACTACTGTCTGGATCTTGCTCAGGGCTACACGTGACTGTTTCTGTGCAGACAGAGAGCATACCTCTGCTGGTTGTGTCATCTCACCTTAGGCTCCTTCTCAACCAAGCAGAGCCCTAAAGAATGTCCCCCCTGACAAGAGGTCCCTCAGCCTGGGAGTGCAACTCTTCTCTGTCTTCTGCTCATGTAGGACCACAAAAGAAGCCAAGAGGGAGACAATAGATACTGCTAGTGGAGACGATATCCATAGGGAAAGCATTCCTAGACACAGAAATGACACGTGAGATGCTTGGAGCTAAACCCGCCAAGTATTGTTTAGATGCTGGAGGCATGGAGGGGTCTGATGCCTGATCAAATCTGGAGCCAGAGAAACAGTGGGACAGTTCCTGTCTAGACTACTCATTCACACAACACTTCTGAGCAACCCTGTGCTTGGCTTGGGGAGAGCATACAACAATCAAACAGATGGTTGGGGCATAAGTGTTTTGGAACAGAATTCACTTTACACTGACTGCTCTGCCTCAGTAAACATCTGCTATTGAATGAATGAATGAATGAATGAATGAATGAATGAATGAATCAGCAAATAGTAAAAGGAAGAAAGGAAGAGACACCATAGCTGTTTTAGAGACACGGGGGATGGAGGAAAGAGAAGTCAGCCACACAAAAGCAGAGAACCCACGCCATAGGAAGGAAGGGTCTGTAAGATACCCTGTCTCAAGGGAATGAGACATTGATAAAGCAGGAGACACAATATTCTCCTCTGGCCTCTACACATGAGCATATTCACCTGCACACACACACACACACACACACACTACACATGCTTACACATAAAAATAGTTTTCAGGCAAGCTTTGGTAGTGGCCCCACATTGTACAGCTGCTGCTGTGCCGTGGAGAGGCTTGCATGCTTGCTACTGATGCAATCTGTTGTGAGGATTGCCACAGTACACTGTGTTGAGCGAGCAGAAGCTGCGGAGGAGGGTCTGGACAGGGGCCTCCCCCAGCTAGAAATATCATTGTCATAGGGCAGGAAGACTCAGGAAGGGTCAGTCCTGACAGGGAAATGACCATGAGTTGCCTAATATACCTGGAATGTGTCCTTAGCTAGGAGCATTTGGACTTGCAAAAGACACCTATCTGAGGACAGATTATGACATTGGCCTTGCTCTAAAACTGGATTGGAGGAGTATCATGTCCCCTCAACAAGGTAGTAGCTACCCTCAGATGGGCCCCATCCTGCTACTGCTGCTGGGAACTAGAAGTTTGCTTTGTGGCACAAAGGAGGCCTAAGACATAGGTCAGACATAGATTCAGGTCTTGGTAGGTTGGCCAATCTGTCCAGGCTTCCACACTGCTTGTGCCATAGATCTCAACTTACCCCATCTCCAGTTCCAAGCCCCACTTAGAAGAGACAAAGGTAACCCCTAACCATGGGCATTTCCTAAAACATCATCTCTTTGGGCAGGCATGATGCCCAGTGTCCCTAAGTAGAGTTAATATGAAGTTAATAATGAAGCCTTAACAGGTCCCTTAAAAAAACAAACAAACAAACAAACAAAAAACAAACCAGACTCAACCTTTGGCACCATTTTTCTTAGAAAATCAATTAAGTAAGATTCAGGCTTTTTAAAAAAGGCAACTCTCCGTAGAGCCTATATTCGCTGGCCCATTTGGGAAGAACATATGCCCCATAGCAGGCTTGGGATACATGACGGAAGGCTCTAGTGGTAGAGGCTCCAACTTAGAGCAGACAATGACCTTTGCAACCTGGTGGAAGTGGGTCCAGGATGTAGGAAGGAATCCTGTCAGCTATAGAAAGTTCAAGAAGTCATCCAGGGAACTAACAGGCCATGTGGAAAGTGGATCAGCTGATCCATGCTTGACCAGTAGCTTAGATGCGAAGGAAGTATGTACTTCAAAAGGGGGATTTCATGGTGTACGAAGTCTACTCGTTTCCAAAGGATGCTGAACACTTGTTTGCTGTGATACTCTGCATGGGTTCGACCCAGATACAGTCGGTCAAAAAGGCATTGCTGCCATGAGGTCTCTGGACTTCCTCCAGCAGGCGTGGGTCACCCAGTAAGGTCTACAAATACACTAGGTATCCGTTAGATCCTCACTTGGGCTAAGAGACAAGGTGACAGTCCTGAAAACACGTTTCCTGTCCAGATGGGGTTTCTGGGAACCATGGAGAGGCTTTGGTTCTCTGTGGGTTTGTATCTGTTTACAGTCACTGTTTTGGCACATTGTTAGGAAGCTCTTTGAGCCTGGCACATGCTCATGCCAAGGGAGAGTTAATAATTAACCAGAAGGTGAGACAGAGGAGAGAAGCCAGGCCAGTAGCTCATACACAGCTCCTGGGTCGGTATGCTTCACCACTCCCACCACCCCATCCCCACCCCCTACACACACCCTGAGCCACACAGCCAACCCTATTTACTCATCCTAGATGAGGGCAAGATAGGAAGGTTGGGGCTCTGATTAGTTGTTCCCTCTGACCAACTTGGTTTCCAAAGGGCCTAGCAGAGCCATGCAGGTCCTAGCATAGGCCCCACCCCTCTGCAGGTGTCCAGACACCTGAGGCAAATACCTTTCTCCTCAAAAGCTCTCCAACTCACCACCAGCTGCAGCTTCTGTTTCCAGGGCTCAGTTAGGGAGGATTGCAGAGTGCTGAATAACCTGTTTAGTTTCTTCCCTGAGAAGACTTACAAGGGAGCCCATGGAGTCATGTGGGAGTAGAAAATAGAAAATATTGCTGCCCCTACACCTTCCTCTGGGGACACATGTGTAGGCATATACACATATACATGTAAATAGATATTCTGGGCACATTGGGATTCATTTCTTCCCTCTTTCAGTCTACAGGAAATATAAAGGTGACTCTTTATAGACTTAAGTCACACAGAAGGCAGACAGCAAAGTCCAGTCACTTGCAGGATTGCTGGTGAAGTCTTTGTGTGTTCTGAATTCTACCCACCTGTGGAATTCCATTCCTATGACACGCAGGTTGGCCAAAAGACACCCTCTTTAGAACCCCACCCACGGTCACAGGTTAATTTGCTGTCATGGGCCTCATGGCCTATCTGGTGGTCTGCTGCCTCTTGGTCATCCTTCCGTCCACTTGCATTCTGACTGGATTCAATGCCAAGATTAAGGGATAGTTCCCCCCCCATTTTTTTTTGAGTTGGAGAGATATACTTGGTGAACCTTGGAAAGGGTGGGTATGGTATCACAAAAGACTAAAGACAAGTGCCCTAGAACTTATCACACTCTCTGACCAACTGTGCACGGGTCTGGTTGGAGGGTCCACATGGTAGCTGGATCCTTTGACAAGGCTGTGTGCACGGAATGAGAGGGTAGAGTGGGTCATGTGTCGTACTCATGCCTACTGTAGAGCAACCAAAATCAAAATTGGTTACTCTTGCTGCCCTCGGATGATCTCAGTGTCACTGCATGCTGAGTGTGGTGGCAGGGGCAGCCATGTCATTTAAACTGTCCTTAATACCACCTCACACAATCTCTCGTTGGACATGTCGAATGTTCTTGGAGGGAGTGACCCTTCAAAATCGTCAGTCTTTCTCTCTTCATCCTTGCAGATAACCAGTCTTGTAGCTGGAGGTGGTCGCACAGACCTGCAAACCCACCATTAGTGAGACTGAGGTGGGAGAATTTCTAGTTTGAGGGCAACTTAGACTCTAACCTAGACAGCATCTCAACAAACAACAGACAGACAAACATCTCCTTATAAGCTTTTTTTTTTTATTAAAATACTGTCATACCTGGCGGAATGCAGCAGCAATCCTGGTACAGAGTGGCGTAACAAAACAGCCATGTTTACACTTTAAATATTCATGATAACTTAAACACACAGACACACGTCATGGTCTTTGGCAGAAAATGTTCACAGCACAAAAAAAAAAATACTTTAAAAGAAATACCAAATATTAATCCAAAATATATTAAGTTGTTTTTTTTTCTTTCACAATATTTTTTTTCTTTTTTTCTTTTTTTTTTTAACTTTTCTCTTTGTAAACAACGTACATGAACCAAATGTGTTTCTCAGCTTTACACAGGGGAAAGGGGAAATAAAAAAATACGCAATTGCCCAGCAAATGCAAATGTTTAAAAAAGGAAACTCGGAGAGCCATGGGAATGGAACAGACAATAGACAGAACTTCAAACAGTGAGAGAATAACAAACAAAACAACCAGAGGAGAACAACACAAAAGAGCTGAAATCCAGCTTTTTGAGCTGAATTGGGGTTCCTTTAAGACCAGAAGTCAAAGTCACTGCTGCTGATAGGCTGCCATGTCGGGGTACTTCACCTAATTCCAAGTAGCTGGCCCTGCTTCAGGGCTGGGGCACCAGAGCTTGAGGAGCCAGCCTCTCGGGTGCCATTCTGTGATGGGCACCATGGTGAGGACTTTTCTAAGTTCACTGATTAGTTTCAACAACCTAGCTCCCTCTCCCAGTCCCTGCTGGTGGGAACAAATACATTTATGAGAACAACTTCTCCAGTTTCTTCAAAGAGAACCTGGTGCTGGGCATGACAGATGTCCACTTGTGGTGGCTCATCGCATCTGGCTCAGTTTATAACCGAACTGACAGGATGTCCCAGGGAGAGGAGCTGTGGAGCCACTCACAAAGGCTGGTGATAAGAATCCCATGGGCATTAAACACAGGGATTTAAAACAGAGGAAAGGCAACCAGTATCAAAATCCACAGCCAAGAACTGGAGGCAAAGGAACATCTGGTAGACCTGTCAAATGTTTCTTCAAGAACTGTGGCAGCAGGGGCAGGCAGCACAGCCCTGGGAAGGAGAATCTGAACCAGCATGCTTAGGCTTCTGTTCCAATGAAAGAGAATTATATACAAAACACACTGTTCTGAGGGCCTCTCAAATGGCCTCTAACCTACTCCAAGCAAGGGGACATGCTGGTGGCTCCCGAAAGACTCATACTCCTGTAGTCTCCCAAGAGATTCAAGTCTTAGTGATCTGAAGAAGGCAGTGAGGAACTGAAGAGCAGACAGTGTTGGCTGGGGCCATGCTTAGCCCGCAGAACACCATGGCTGGCCTGATTATCCCTGCAGACCATTCGGCTGGTGCCCAGCCATTCTTGGGAATCAGAATCTGCTCTCTGTTCCCTCTGCGCAGGACGGAGGGGGCTCAGCTCTCTTCTGCTCCAGAAATAGACCTTGGACTGGCTTTTCCTTCCTCATTGTCATAGGAGAAATAAAGGCCAAAAAGCAGTCTTCTGGGGGTGTAGCCTTTTCTAGCTCCCCTGGAGTGTTCCTCTCTGAGCTCCATGCACCAAATCATCACTGGTCGGAAGTGAGGCACAGCATTTAAAGACAACTGCTGGAATGCCAGGGGTGGGGAGCCAGGTTTCAGGATCCCCAAGGCATGGCCTCCCTCCTTCAGATCAGTATTTCCACCATGTCTGACAGATCCTGGACTCTGGTTGCAGCTACAGAGTCTGGAGAAAGACAAGAATACAAATCTATGCTGTAAGTATTATCCACTGGTTCTCTTCAGCTCCCAACACAGGGTCTTTCAACAGATTCCCTCCCCTAAGCTACCTCAGGCTCTTTTTCTTCCCTAGCTCAACTAAGAACACGGCCGTGCTCCCTCCCCTCAGCTGAGGAAGATTGCCTGTGTTTAGACTCTGAGCTAGCTCAAGTGATCGGTGGAGGGGTGCCCCCAGGGTTAGAAGCAGGCTGCAGCGTTCCTGTCATGCCTGTGGTTTTTCTGAGATCATGGGGCACACACAGTCAGCTATGCAAGGGCAAATGTGAAACCAGAGTAGAAAGAGAAAAGGCTTCCTCTAAAGTTTCTCTTTTCTATGCTCTTCCAAATGGCTTCCTAACCCAATATCACCACCAGGCTCACTTGCCAAGCTCCGTCATCTTAGATATTTGGACTGGCAGGAGGGTAACCTCTGGAGTAGTTATAGTGCCGTCTGGGGAGTTGCTTTCTTTCTGAATTATGGCTCTGTCTCCGACTGAGACAATTTACAACAACCCTTAGTTCATACTGCGGGGCTTTCCAAGGCGGACGCGTTTGAGGAAATTTGGGGAAAGTGGGTGTACGTGTTCCAGTTCACACCTCTGTCATGTTCTCAACCCCCTTCTAACGAAGCAGGGTGCTTACCCAGAGAGGTTGTCCTCTGGCTACTGTTACACCCCAGGAGGCTGTCAGGTTCTGAGGCCAAGCAGGCAGAGGTGCTGTCTGTAGGGCCATCAGTTTGGGTGCTCCCATCTCTGCTCCCATGTTTGGTGTGGGCAGGGAGAGGAGCTGTGGCTGGGGGCTCCTCTGCTGGTACACGGTCTGTAAGAAAAGAATGGACATTGATGGATATAGCTTGATGTAGGAGACAAGGTCCCGACGAAGGACATCCAGAGCAAACGCGGCGGGCTGGGTAGCTCTGAAAAGATCCCTCTTTTGAAATGGGACTAAGTGGGGTCGGGAGAGGCATCGATGCTCTGTGGCCCTTCTTTGTGGCTGAAATCTAGGATCTCTTAGTATTCACTCAGGAACAGTAGAACTTAGATCCTGCCTAGATCTCTCTCCATAAGCAGCTGCAGGTCTAGCATCCACTTTACTAGCAGGACCCTTGTAGGTTTTAGGGTCACGGGGGGAGGGCAAAGGTCTCCTAGAAGAGAGGTCAGGAAGCCCTGGTCACAGTGTGTGTGTATTCTGAGAAAGAGTCTGGCAATACACATTCAAAAACCCCCACACGTTTCTGTCCCATTGCAAGCTTCCTCATACCTCCTGTTGGCCAGACAGGTGCATCAGTTTGCCGCTCGCTGGATGCGAGCCCTTGCCAGCCCTGAGTTCCCACTGCAGCCGCGAAGACGGATGGCACCGACTTGGCGGGCCGTAGGGTGCCCTGGGCGGCCTTGCCAGGGTCTTTCCTGGAGCGCTGTTGAAGGACCTTGATCACTGCATCCTTCTCCAGGATCTGGGCATGGAGCACCTTCAACCTGGGGAAGGTCACACTGTCAGACTCATAGGCTCAGCTCCTCCATGCCACCCATCTCATAGAAGTTGCAAAGAAACCCAGACATCTCTCTCTGAGGCAGGGAGGACCTCTTGGCCTTGTTAGCCCACCTCATTGCAAGACTCAGATAAAGATCCCTTACAGAGAAGGAATAGTGGCCAGAGCTTGGGAGGTACCCACCCACCTCCAGCATGTGCATACCAGGGATTCACTCAGGGAAAGAATTGCTTATAATTTCTGGAATGTCAAATATACTGAGCTGCTATGGGTGGGGCCTGTTTACCAGGGACAAAGGCCGGGGAAGAGACTGGGTAGCATCATTCCATCTCTAACCGCAGATACTCCTGCCTGACCCTATAGTACCTGCTCTCCATCTCCTGGTGCCTGTGGTTGCCTGCCAGCAGGCCCTCGTTGAAACTGCTGCTGGGCGAGGCCTGGGGGGAGTGTCGGATCAGAGTGGTGTCGCGCTGGGCAGCCGCAGTAGCAGCCGCATCCATGGCAAACTGCCTCATGGCCCGTTCCTCCAGATACTTTTGTTCCCACTTGGTCATGTCCGCCTCTAAAGCCAGGATCTGTTCTTCCTTCTCCCGTAGCTGTTCTGACAGTCGCAGGGCACTGAGCTCGGAGGACCCTCCATGACTGCCGTTACCACCTGTGAGGGAGCCTGTCTGCCTCTGTAGAGCAAGGAACAGCATGGTCAAGGGTAAAGGCTGGCACACGGCGGCCTTTGTTCCTCATGCTCTCACGAAGACTCTCACATATGCATCCCTTTGTTCTGCCAAGGCCAGCACATGCAGCCCTTCCTACTTCCACTCAGAGATACAGGGGATAACAGAGGTCTTCACATCCTCTCCTTAATTCCGGTGGTCAGGAGCATAGGGGCACATATGACTATAAAAGCAATTCTCTGAACTAGGAGACAATCACACTGGGACAAAGTTTTGGTCCCCCTACTTCTATGACATGGTAAAGTTGGGTGTAGAGACAGGACTCTCTATCTGGTTTGTAAACATAAGAGATGTTTATGCCCAAGCACAGACTCAGGGCTCAGACACCTTCCTTCCTTTTTTGGGGAAGATGGATCAGAGTGGTCTAGTCTTCTGCACGAACATTATTGCTGACTGGTACTAAGATACCAAATTTCCGTTATTGCCACGGTAGGGCTTGTGGCAGAGCCTTTGCTATACAAGGTGCCTGAGAGGGACCAAACAGCCAAGGGGGACATGGAGCAATTGTCTTTCCAAAGGGACAAAGATTAGAGATCAAGGATCCCTTGGATCCTGCCCGGCGTTGCAAGTCATACAAGTCCTCCGGGCTTACCTGCTGTGCACGCAAGGCTTTGAGTTCCTGCTCCAGGCGCGTGCGCAGACGCAGCTCCAGCTGCTCCCGCTTTTCACAGGCAGCCTGCAACTGTCCCAGCGCCTGCTGCAGCCGCTCCACTTTCTCCACATAGGCCTGCTTTTTGCGTAGCTCCTCTTCAGCCCGGGCAGCACGGCTTTGTGCGTTGCCCAGAGCCTGCTCCAACAGTTCAGCACGCCGCCGCTGGTCCTCGATGGCACCACGCAGCAGTGCCATCTCCCGCTCCAGCTTCTCTTGCTCCTGTTGCTGCTCATAGTCTGTCGGGGAAGACAACAAAGAGGAGTGGGTCAGTGATGGCGGCCACCTTTACCCACTTGTGGACTCTGTACTGACAACTGCTTCTCACCCACGACACTTCTGCGAGTTGCATTTCATTGAGATGCAGATTAAGATAAGAAGAAATGACAGAGCCTGATCCTGTGACCCTTGATGGAAGCCAAAGTGGGCTTTCAAATGCTTGAACTGTGCCAGGCATGGTCATCACCAAAACACATTTTCCTTAAGCTTCATGATAACTAGACTGCTCAAGCAGAAACTGTGCCAATCTTATAGATTAGGGTACTGTAACAAGGTCATTCATTGTTCAAGCAGGAAGGGCACTTTTCACCTTATCGCACTCAATTTTCCAGGTAGAATGTGAGATTCCTGATTTTTAGAGGAAGAAACATAGGAACCAAACGGCTGAATGAGCAGCTCTGGCTATATGGTTGTGCGTGCAGTCCTTCCCCTTACAGGCCTGCCAAAATGGCTCTAAGTGCCGCCTGCAGATGGTAGCCTCTCCTGTTCAGTAACCCTTTCGTTGCATAGTCTGGGGACCCACAAGCAGGCTCATAGGAGAACTCAAACCATGCAGCACAAGGAGCAGTATGCTGGTCCGAAGACTTGTGCCCAAGATTCCAGCTATCTCTGACCACTTTGCTAACTGATTGGATGAGCCCCAATAAAAGAGCCTCTTCATCTAGCCGGGCCAAGGCAAGAACATGGATGCTCTAAGCCTACAATCCACCTGGAAGGACTCGTCCTTTGGGAGTCTTGGGCTGGTCAACCAAGAATGGCTGCCTATTTCTCTGGCGACAGGATTGTGAACAAACCTTTATCAGTGAGATTTTCTGCTATCATGGATTGTTCTACATTATCCAAAACAGTAACTAACAAGGTCACATTCAGCTACTGAGCTCTTGAAATGTGGCTGGAAAGACAGTAGAAACTTAAGTTTCTTTGGGCTGTGTGTGGCTAGGACATAGCTCTAATATGCAGAGGCCTCCCTTCACCAACTCCTTGAACAGCACGGAAGGGGGTGGGGGACACACAATCCCATGCCATCTCCTTTGCCCTTCCAAAGGCCACAACCAGCCTGGCTGGCCTCACTCTTTGGTGTGGAGGGAAAAGACCGGGCTATTCAATGATACTTTAATACTTGACTGTCCACGCTGCTGGCTTGCCAACTGGTGAGTGGGTAGAGGGAAGAAGCCAGGTTTGGACTCAGAAACAGCACCCTCTCATTCACTAGCCCTACAGCCTAGGGTCTGAATAATGTCCAGGCCTAACAATACTAGGAGGCAGATACCCATGCTAGTCCAAGGTAACACCTGTCCAAAGTGGGCAGGACCAGTAGCCAGGCCTCAGAGTCAGCTCCTGGAGGCCCAAAACAGACAATACAGGCAGAGCTGCTGCCATGACTCATTGGCATTTTGGGAAGTTGGGAAGTCAGTGGCTTATGGGGGGATTCTGTACCCTCCAGAAAAAAGGGTCAATCTCAAGCCCTTTTTAGGAATGGCGATTGTGTAGAAACAAAACAAAACCTGCTAATGCTAGGGTTTTCCTTAGTTCCTCGGGCTGTGGATCCAGTCTTTTTTTCCCAGATGCCTTGTACAATCTCTAAGATACCTTGGTTGGGGGGTGGGAGGCCGAGCCTACTTAGCAGGCTCCCCATATTGAGGTCCCAGCCTCCCTTTGTGTTCATGCTCTCTCCTCCCAAAGCCAGGCTGGGCGCCACCCGGGCCGAAGGGCGCCACTGTCAGGAGCACAGGGGAGGGAACGGAGGGGGGGACGGGCTGGGAGCGGAACAGCCCAGCGGCTCTGGAATGCCAGGCATCCAGGTCACCCGCGGCTGCGAGATTAATGGCTCCAGCAAGAAGCCAAGAACAGCCTGGCGCTAGCTCGCTCCCCGGGGAGCGGAAACGCCTCCCGGCTGCTTCTGCCCCCCATCCCCCTTTGCAGGCTTCCAGAAACCCTCCCTTAGACTTCCTTTCTTTGCTAGAGCCTGGGTCCAAAACCCACCCCTCCCACCAAAGCACCGCTAAACTCTCTTCCCCTAGCAGTCGGGGTCTTCTACAGACTCCCAAGGGCAAACCCTTAGGCGACACACCTCTTTCCCCCTTCACCTCCGTTCCAGAGACCTTTAACCACTTCATTTTGAAAGGTAGTAATGGATAGCCCAAGTCTTGCCCAATCTGAGCCCATTTCCTGCCAAAGGCTTATTAGCAAGCACTCTTAAGTCCCTGAAAAAAGGGAGTGGGGGCAGCTGGGATCCAGAAGCCCCCCTCTAGGGTCTTCTCTTTAGACACCCCTAACAAAGTACTCCATACATACTCTTCCTGACCGCCTTTTTACCTGCCATTTCCCCTCAGTGTCTGAGACCTCCTCCGCTGCCCCCATCCTCCTGCTGTTCCCAGATTTCCCGGAATCACCAGGAGCTTCCTAATCACCAACCTCCAGCTCATGAACACTCTTCTTCCCCTTGAACGTGTGGGAACCTGCTCCTGACTTAGCTCATCACCTGCCTGCCATTTTCTGGATGAATTCCCACCCTCTGCCCAACACTGACCAGGTGCTTAGCCCAACTCCACTAATGAAGGAAGAAATTGATTAGTCTATAAAGCTTCCAGGATGCCTGGACCTCCCTGTTTTAAAGAGAAACTTTCTGAATGCATCCTTTAGACCGTAGCTGTTGACTAAACCCATCTGTGGCTATCCCAGGATGCTCCACCAGTTCGACCAAGCCCTGCAGCTTCTTGTGTCCCCAGGCTTTCTGTTGCCTGGTGTTCCTAGTAAACTCTGAAGAACCCTCATTGTCTTCCATTTAACTATTGCCAGGACTGTCACGGCCTCCCTACAGGAGGGACTGAGAGTCGGCACTGAGAGTCGGCACTGTGTGGCTCAGCCAGTTACTGCTCCCCGGTCTCAATTCATCTTTGGAAACCACCCCTTCCCACAGCACACATTCAGTGGATCTGTTCCCGAACAACTACTCTGCAAGGAAGCGCATTAAACCTCAAGGGGAAGGGAGTGGTGGTGAGAGTGGGGTGGCGTCATAGTGGTCTCATTGCCTGAACACCCACTTAGGTTTCTCAGCTGGTCCCCTCTACTCACTCTGAGCAAGCAGCTTAGCCACCGTGTCCTGACTGCCCGCCTGGGCTTCCTGGGTCTTGCTTGCCAGGTGGCGGTTTGCAGATTCCAATCTCTCTGTTTCAAATAAGGAGAAAAGATGTTTTAATATCGAGGGATGCTGTCAGCCTGGGGCAGGGGGAGGGGGTTACCCTTGGGTCCTGACTACAAGTCTCTTCCAAGCTGGGGAGATGGGATTATAAGGAAGTCCCCAGCTCAGCTCAGGGCCCAATGATGGGGGCTAATGTAGGCCTCTATAGCACAGAACAATTCTGAATCCCTCCCCCCCCCCAAAGTCTGACAGATGGTGTCTCTCAATGCCCCAATCCACGTGCCCAGTTCTCACCTCTGAGGTCTCGGTTGAAGTCCTGCAACCGCCTCATCTCACCGTCCATCTTGTTCCTCATGGTCTTCTCCAGGGCCTCACGCTTGGAAGAGGTCCTCATCAGGCTCTCGTGGGCCTCGGAGAGCCGCTGGATTTCATTTTCCAGCTGTAAGAGGCAGGCAATAAATTCAATGTCAGGAAGGGTCCTAGGGAGTGAGCCCAGTGGCTCTATTGAGATATTCGTGACTACAGCCTCTTAGTTAGGCCTGCTGGGACAGACAGCTGTTCCTAAGGAAGGACTGGATGCTGCCTGGACCCTGTGCTAGATGCTCTTCAAGGGGGCTACCTCCAGCCTGGCCCATGCCTAGTGTTTACAAAGGACCAGGGATGAGCATCGGTGGTTCAGCCTATCCAGAACACTGTAGACAGACAGTAAGTGGAAGGCCTGAGGCTGTTGCTAAAGTTGAGCCTTAGTACACAATTGGCCAGGCTTCACTGAGGAAGTGGGGGTGCCAGACCCCAGCTTGAGCCGCCTCTGCCCAGAGCATGTGGCTGCCCCTCCCACTTGGAAGCCACAGGTCTTCCACGTGCTCCTAGCTGGCTTGCTTTGCCAACACGTTGCTTTTTCTTTTCCCTGAGAGGAGGGGCTTTCTCTTTGGCCAGGGCTGGCCTGGAACAGACTGGCTGTTGTGTGGGTGCACAAAGGGCTCTCTGTGGGAGGTGTCCACAGGAGGGGCTGCGCAGGGAGAGGGTACAAGTGTGCAGGGAGCTAGTGAATGAGTTCTTTCTAACCACCACTGGCCAGCAACTGCTCATGCATCAGGGCAGGCCTCTTGGCTGTTCCTCAGCTGTCTGTAGTCAGCCTGGTTTGTGTGTGTGTGTCTGTGTGTGTGTGTGTGACAGAATGTGGTGCAAAAGGCAACCTGATAGGCTTTCCTACCCCTCTGCCTCCCTCTGTACTGCCCCCCCCCCCAGGAGTGCCCTCAGAGTCCCCACCTTCTCAATGCGGCTGGCCTTCTCTGAAGTGCTCTCCAGCTCTCTCTGCAATCGTTCATTGTCCCTCTGCAGCCTGGCGTTCTCCCTCAGGATGGTCTCCATCTGGGCCATGTGGGCATTGCCTGAGGTGGTCTGGGCACTGGGTGGTCCCTCCACTGCAGGTGGACTGAAGGAGCTTGGGGGACCATGTCCTAGAGCGGCTGGATGGAGGGGTGGGGAGTGCTCCTGGGGTTGCTGCAGGTATTGGTACTGCTGTTGCTGGAGGAACACCGGTGGTACCTGGGCCTGCAGGATCCTGGAAAAGAAGAGGTGAATGAAGCTCAGAGACAGACAAACAGACAGACACACCCTGGCTATTATAGCCAATGACTGAGTCTCCCCAGTGCTAGGCAGCCACCATAGGGAGGACCTGTGCCACAAAGCATGTTCCCAAGACTCAAGAATCAGAGAGCAGGACCTGTGTGGGGTAGGGTAGTGTGTGGGTAGGGTGGCGCTGCATCCAGATGCCCATTCTGTTCACAGCTGCCTTTGGGATCAGCCCAAACAAGCCTGGTGGTCCTAAGCAAATACAGCTAAATATTAGCTTTAAAAGACGCACCCTTGACCTTCTGAATTGATAGAAGGATCTTTTGGGATGGAAGCCACACAGATTCCCAGGCCCCTGGGGTGTGGGGGGCACATTTACTAGTTGATTCTGGCGGGGAAGCCAAGTCAGCTAAAGGAGCTCACCCGAGTTTTTCTCCTCATTTGTTTCAAGGGTCCTGCTACCCCCAACTACAGAAAGTCTTTTCAAAGACCCCAGCTAAGGTTAGAGCGGGAATGAGATGCTAGGGGAGAGCTCAGTCTCACAAATGCGAACAGACTTCAGCTCCAGCTGCTAGGCCTTCAGCAAACCAGTGCTACGGCTGCCAAGTGTCTCCGGCCACAGAAGCCAGGCTTGACAGAATGGCTGGTGACAGCAGGTTCACCCATGACTGTTTAGCCCCCGTCTCTAACAAGGGGCCATCTCTGGATTAGCTCCACAGTAGCGTTCAGGACTGTTCTACAGGCCCTTGGCCACTCTATGTCTAGAGAACAGAGTGAGGCACAGGTAGTCAGAGGGTCTTTCTGGGGCCTTGTGACCCCACGTGTCACAATTGCCTTCTCAGTTGTGCTAAGAATTTTCTAGAAGCCTCCTGGAAGTTAGATTTCACTTCTGGGTCTATCATGTCCCCCACCGCCACCCCCAGTGTTCAAAATCACCCCTCTAGCTTATGGCTCCCCTGTTCTTTGAGTCTGATTCAGTCTCTAGCAAATATTCCTCGTCTGGTCAGCCAAGGAAAAGCCTGCACGTGCTTTTTCCTCCTATCGGCTCCAGGGAGAGCAGGGTAGAGGGCTGCCACTGGACTGACTAAACTCTCCCTTGCTGCCAAGTGTGGTCACACACAGGGTGGCCTCAGAAAATAATTGTCCCCCCACCACCACCACCACAGGACAGGCAGACACAACTGACATTCTTTGAGAATGATCTAGCTCCAGGCAAGAGTGGCGACTCCTTTCCGTTCACACTTGCTCCTGGTTCTTCCATTTCCCACTGCCCTCCTCCCTAGCTTTTTGTTCTCCTGCAAGCAGCCCACTTCCTTGCCTGGATATTATCTTTTCCTAGCAGGGTTCAATAGGGCTGGTCCAAAAGAAGAAACTATTCCTGACAGGCCCTGAAAAGGGAGGCGAGGTGGGGATCTGGGGGTGCGGAGGCTGGAGCAAACCCACGAGGCTCCACCCCCTGGCTCCCCCAGCCCAGGGCCAGCCACCACTCTCTCTTCCAGAGTGAAGAAAAACCACTGGTGGGAAATGGAGCAACCAAGTGTATTCAGCAAGGACGAAAGTGAGCCAGACGCTGGCCTTGAGCCCAGAGGGCCCCCGGTTTCTCGGGGCCCTACCTCCGCCTACCCCAAGGGAGATACAGCAAGGGCGCCTGTTTCTCTGGAAAGGGTGCAGGGGCCAGTGAAGATGACTAAGGCAACCCTTCATTTCTAGGAACCTGGACTCCTGCAATGATCTGGCTTCCTGCTTCCACTCACTGGGCTCCCAGCTCCCAGTCTAGCTCCAATGACCCACTCTCCAAGGCTGGTATTGATATCTCTTTTAAGAGTCGTATCATATCACGCCCTCCAACACACACACACACACACACACACACACACACACACACACACACACACACACAGAGTTCACTTCCCACTCAGTCAAGCCAAGTCACTAGCCTGGTCCAACAGCATCCTGAGCCTCCACAAAAAAAAAAAAAAAAAAAAAAAAAAAGCTCACTTACTCACCTAGGCCCATAATGACAAGCAAAAGGGAAAACCCAGTAAGTAATTAACCGGCAGAAGAGGTAGCTGTACAGAAGTGGCTTAGAGAGCCACCTAGTTCTTTCAGCCCCATTAGCAACACCTCCCAATGAGGCCAACAACAGAAATGTCCACTTTTTCTTAAAAATCTTCAGGAAGTTCCACCTTTGGCCTACTTAACTTGGGAGCAGTTTGGTAAGGATTCCTATTGTCTTTAATTAGTTCTTTCTTAAAAAAAAAAATCTCACCTTTGAACCCCATTCAAATCCCCTGGGAGCCCTCTTTATTTGAATGCTATAGACAATGCTATGTATATTTTGAGTTAAAGCAATGATGTCTCTCTCTCTCTTTCTTTCTCTTTCTTTCTTTCTTTCTTTCTTTCTTTCTTTCTTTCTTTCTTTCCTTTCTTTCTTTCTTTCTTCCTTGACAGTCTTGCTACTTAGCCCAGGCTGGTGGTCAACTTGGGATCCTCCTGCCTCACTAAACATTATAGGCATGTGCTACCATGACTGGATCAGCTAAGTCCCCCTATCCTCCAGCCCCAAGTTCTCCCTTCTCAAAACAGGAGAGAGTAGAACTAGATCAGACAGCCCCAGGAGCTGGTGGGGGTGCCCTGGGATTGGGATCATGTCAGTTGAGATTCAAGATATATACGACCTTGGGGTTCTAGGAGACTGAACTAGAAGAAATCCGGGGTTACCTGACTTCGGCATGCTGGAAGTGTGGGCTGCTTCTGGGACGATATCTTGGGTCGGTGACCCCCGCAGTCTCCTGAGCCATTATAGAGTGTGGGTATTGAGGTGGTGGCCCACGGGGCTCTGGGCCCTCAGCTGGGGGTCCTCGGGGTTGGGGACCCTGCTGACTGCGGGCCAGCTGAGGGAAGCTGTGGGAGGAGCTCATATGGCTGGGGACCCGAGCACCGTTTCTTTCCAGGGACAGCTGCAGAAGTCGTTCACTCAAGGAGCGTACATGGCCGTGCCTCAGCTCTCGCAGTGCCTCATCCTGTCGTCGGCTGCCTCCTCTAGGATCCCGGTCCCCAACCTGCGGCCGGGACCCTGCCTGCTGCGCTGCGTAGAACTGCGAATGGGCTTTGGCCTCCTCATAGGTGGGCAGCTCTTCTCCCTTGCTGGGCTGTGGGCACAGCCGGTACAGCCTGTTCTCTGCCAGGTGGGTCTCTCCACCCTGATGCTCCTGGCCCTGGGGCTCCTGCCTGGTGGCCTGCTGTAGCACCTGACTGTCCTCGGGTGCTCCGATCTCCAGGGAGGCCTGGGGGCTCCCCGTGCCCCCAGCTCCAGCCCCACCCCGCAGGGCCTGCTGCTGGATGGCCAGCAGAGTGCGAGTCTCTGTCAGGTTGCCGTAGCGCAGCTGCTCCTGGATGAGGCGGTGCAGGACTGTCCCCGAGGAGTCTTCCAGTGTCCTCATGCTTCTCTGGCTTGCACACACCTGCCTAGACAATGGCCAGCAGGCACCTGGTCTCAGAGCACCTAAGAGAGAGAAAGACTAGCAATCAATGGAAGCACATACAAAGGAGGGCAGGGCACATGCTCTAACATTCTGGAGAAAGGAAGCGGTTAGGTAGACGGTTTTGCACAGGCCCAGATGCAAGTGACAACATGGCCATCTATCGATTAAGTTTAGCTACTGAGCTTTTGAGATATATATATATATGATATATATTAAATATATACATACACATATATACATATATAATGTACATATGTGTGTGTATGTATGTACACACAGTGTGCCTCTTGAAGTTGAAATGTAAGAGGTTGAGCGCCTGGTATGCTATAAATCCTTGACAAATGCTCATCGTTGTAATGACATTTATGGAGATTTAACTGATCCTGCAGAAATACAACAGAAAACCAGAAGGCTATCTAATATCACAGTCCCCAAACAATTTCATGAGTGAATTCAGGACAGGCCATCAAGTTCAACCACTTAGCAGTAGGACCCCAGATTCCTGGCAGGTGATAAAGAACGTAGCCCAGAAGAAAGCCCTAAGTAAATGGCTCCAGTGACTCTGTAGAATGAAGACGCTTGAGCTGTGGGTAGTCCACCCCCCTCGCCAGACCCTGGGCTCAAAGACTGCTGATAAAATACATCTGAGTCTCCTTGTCACAGTGACCTTAGCAGTCACTGCACGGTGAGCAGCAGAAGCTGCATGCGAACTGGTGAGGAGGCAGGTGTGCTTGCAGTAATTGGAGCCAGCGAAACATTTTTGATGCTCACCCTCCTCCTGCTACCCTACTCCTGGCACACACATCTGCTACTTAGAAAAGCCCCTACTTGTACCCTAGAGATACACATGGGCTGGTTCCTCTGTATCTCTGTTGATATTAATAACCACCTATACCGGTTGATGGGGTAATGAAACGAGGGGGAAGACGAAGGAAGGGAGGGTGGCCCCTTTCTGTGCCATCATGCTAGCCCCCAGTGTCGTACCTCAGTTTGGGAATGGTATGTTGGCAGAGCTGGGGGAAGGTAATGAGCCCTGACGACACCCAAGACGGCAACTAACCCCCCACCTCCCACCCCAACTGCACCCTACAATGTGTAAGACTTGAGGAGTCTGTTCGCACGCAGCTTTTTCTACACGGCATTTCCTAAGTTAATCACTGTCTGGGCTGACTCCGGCTAAGGAGGATCCGGGAGTGGCTAGAAGGAATGCAGAGCCTTCCCGACAGATTCCAGGCGCGCCAACTATGAGCCAGGCTCCCGGAGCACGGGACATTTCCGAGGCCTTTCATCGCACACAGGTCCCAATCTAATCCTCTAGATGCACAATCTTTCAAATACTTATATGAGCAGTTACTAAAACATCAGCTTCCTTACGCGGGCTTTGTACCTGGGCTGCTCCGGAGCGCTGCACTCGGAAAACCAGCCACCTTTCAAAGCAAACGTGCGTCTCTGGTCTTGGCTCCCTCCAGCAAAAGAAACTAACGCTAGACTCTAGGCTAGCCAGGCCAAGGTTCCCGTGTTACCCACCTCTACTGAGGCCGACCACTAGCACCGGTGGCTGCCCGAGTGCCCCGTGCGAGCAAAACCTGCAACCTCAAGAGGTCTTTAAGCATTGCGGGTCCGCCTCTCTCCCTAAGCCTCTTTGTTTTCCAAATACTTCAGCGCTGACGTCACCGAACTGGACAGCAGGCTGCATTCTTTCTAAGTGAGAGCCAGTTCGTGGCTCCGGAGAGGATTTTCCAAGGAAGACAAAGAGGAATTCTTGAGCTAGCTGAGGGTAAAAGCCACCTGTATCTCCAATCTAGACAAAGCAGTCACGGTGACCCGGTATTCCGCGAGATATACCTACGGCAGCTTTTCACTTGCCCCGTACGCGAGACGCATATTCCCAAACACTGATCCTCTGTCCTTCCTCCAGCCCCAGTGGGTCGGAGAATCGTGTCCTCACCCCCACAAGAGTGAGCAGCCCAGGCTAGACAGACACCCAGGATCGATCCTCGAAAGGGTGCAGTCTCCCCTCCCTGATCCTGGGGAGGATCGTCCACCCCAGCTACGATCTCCAGAAAGAGTCGGGCTGATCGCGGTGTCGAGGTACCGCTGGGAAGCGTCCCAAACAGCCTCGCGCACTGCCCGGAGTGCCGGGCACCCTGCTTACCGCTGAGGCCCGCGGCTGCCGGCGCACGCAGACCCGGTTCGGCTTAGGTACGGTCGGCTACGGAGGTGCGCACTCGTCGGTGGCGCCGACGATCTGCTTACTCGCGACCCAGTGCGCAGCCTCTAGGTCAGCCCGCGCTGGAGGCGGCTGCTATGCCAGGAATGTGAGAGTTTCAGGTTCCCCCTTGGGATCAAAGCGAACCACAAATAACCTCTCAGCGCGCCGCCCTCCTCCGCTCTCCGCCTCCCTCCGCTCCCCGGCCCAGCCCCCGCCTTCCTCCCGGGAGGCGGCGCTGCGGCTGGCCGCTGGGCTGGCCTCAGCCTTGTCCCCTTGCCACCCTGGGCTCTGGCGGCCGTGCGGCATTCCCTGCTCCCTGCTTTTTGTCCTAGCTGTTGGAGGTGTCTTAACCAACTCGTCCCAAGATCGTACCACCACTGTCCGCACCCGGTTCTCACCCGTCATTCCTACAGGCACCGAGGGACGACTTTCAGGGATAAGCCTCGCACGTCCCTATGGTGGCTGCAGGAGGGGTCTGTAGCGTTTTGGAGATGGCGGGAGGACTGCAAAGCAGTTCACACCCGCCCAGCTTTGACCGTGTTGCGGGCGAACCGATGTTTCCGTCCTCAGCAGCCCGGCCTCTTTCCTAATCCCTACTATTTCACCCCCCAGCGGCAAACTTTGAATTACACTTTTATTGTTTACAAACACCTTCGCCAGCTCTTTTAGATCCTGCCTCTACAGGAAGTGTGTGAATCTGGGTTGGAACTCTGGTTGATTTAACCCACTACCCAAATAAATCAGCCATTCACTGGGTATTCGTTCCAACTCTTCCCCAATTCCGCTCAGCTTTAAGCCAAGCACGCGGCGGGTCACCTTTTTACTCGGCCATCCGATTCCAGTCACCCTTGGGTGTTCTCATCATTCTCTGTAATAAATAAGAAACCAAGACTCAGAGAGTTTAAGCAACGTGTATCTAGGGTCACACAGAGAGTAGCTGATGAAGCCAGGTTTCTTTTCTTGATCTTCGGAATCCGGGCTCCCTAACCTGACAAGGCAGGCCCAGAGTGTCTCTGGTTCCCAGTTCCAGTGACTTTTCCACCTCGTCTACACCTAGCCAACCCTCTTTGTCTTCTGCTTCTCTGGCTTCTGCTGTTCTACTTTGGTGTGGAATCTAGTCTTCTGTCTGTCATTTGGACCCTTCTACCTTTCCAGGAGACTCCTCCAGCTTAGCTGCTCTGACTCCATTCTTCCTCCCTCCTCTGGTTAGAGCACGCATTCCTCAGTCCCATCCACCTAGAATCAGCGATTTCTGCTGTGGCCGGCCAGGTCCTCCCCTCCTTCCCTCAGCGTTCTTCCCAAGTTTGCTGGAGGGGACGGAGGACAAGAAACCTTTCAAACTCAATAGCCAGGGATGTGGCTAGTTTTGCACAAAGCTTTCCTTTAAAAGTGTGTGTGTGTGTGGGGGGGGGGTGTCCTTAGGCGTTAACTGCCCTTGCTGCCTTAACAGAGGATGTGCCTTAGAGTCCCAGCACCCACATGGTGGTTCACAACCATCTGTAACTCCAGTTCCAGGAGATCTGATAGGCAATTCTGAATTATGCTGGTACCAGGCACCCATGTGGTGTTCTATCATATGTACTAGCAAACCATTCATAAAGCGTATATGTTTTACTTGAAATCCAAACATTGCGTTTTAGATCCTGATTGTGTCTGACACAGATGAGAAAACAAGTATGCCAAATTGAAGGTTACCTGACAAAGAGAAGCTGTGGCTCGCACACCGTTGTCCCTACTAGCTGCAGTAGGTAGGAGCCTGATGACAAAGACTAAAGAAGTTCCAAGGTATCCTCACTTCATGGCAGCATTCTTGGAAACCCTTGGTGGAGACACAAGAGTAGGTGCAGGCACATATGCTCTGAGTTACAAAATCAGGGGAAAGGCCATATGGCGCAGTCCTGGGGTTCACTGGTACTTGAAGGGACACCTAACAAGATGTTTGACAAACAAGCATTCCTGAGATAGTTGGAGAAAGGGGCCAGTTTAAGGCAGCTAGAATCCAAAGGTGCATTTTGGGGGTGGGCAAGTCTGCTTAAGACCAAGACAAGTCCCATATCAGTTTACATACCTAGCTCAAAGGGACAGAGTGGAGAGAGGGAGTCTCAGATAGAATGCATACACATTTTTTTTCTCCTCTTTGCAAGAAGGATAAAGGGCGGGGCTTCTCAGGCAGGGTCAGGCCTGGGGCCTCAATGGAATCTGCCTGAGCTGGCAGCCACACCTGGCTCTGCAGGGTGCTGGAGTGAGAACGGTGGCCTCATCTCAAATGTGCCAGGGGAGCATATACACAGGTGGGCCCCGGGCTGGCCAGCTTGCTAGCACATCAATCTTCGCTGAGAACAGGGAGAAAGAGACTCAGGTAGGGAGGCAGGGGCTTCCTAACTCACCTCCGTCTCTCTCCCTGATTCTCCCCACCCCCTGCAGGTAACGATTCTTCCCAGATGACTCTGGGACTTGCTGGATTTGGAATCTTGCCCAGGGAAAGCTGCAAAGCTGACCCAGTTCTCAGAGAAAGCCATTGCTTTGGAGAGCTCAGCTCACAGGGGTGTGGCTCCATCAGAGGTGTGTACTGGGTTTAGCAAATTGTTCAAATATCCATAACCTCCTTATCCTGATTGGGCAGCTGCTCCTCCCAGCCCCCTGCTGGAATGTGAGGGCAGGTCCTCTGAGGAGGCCCCTGCCTTGAGCTACCGAAGAGATCCGTCTTCTTTACTTCCCAAATGGTTGATTGGTGGGGGATGGACTGTGGGCTCCAGTGGCAACATCAAAGGAAACCAGCTAGTTGTGAAATTCCCCTTCCCAGCTTCCTTTGACACTCTACTTGACAGGTTATGAGAACAGGAAGCCTACTAGAATCCAGGGCCAGGAACAAACCACTAGAAGAGCTGATGTAAGTGCCACGGAGATGGAAATGCCAACCCTTCTCTGTTCCAGTGGTGGAAGAGCCAAGCAAGAGCCTTCTGTGTTTTTCTGCACTCTCTGCTCACCCTCACGGACCCTACCTCCACTTTTAGATGATATCTCCCAAGCCCAACCTTCTTCCATCACTGCCCCCTCCTCCTTTTCTTCCCCTGCCTCAGACCAGCAGTCTCACATAGGGTAGCTGGGAAGGGGCTGTGTCCTTGGGGTTAAATCCTCAAAAGATGGAGCGTTTGTGAATTAAGGCCCCGTGTCCGTGAAGGTATGAAGGGACTTTCCTACAACCAAAGGAGCCAGACTTTCCAGGCTGCATGTACTCTTTGAGCCTCCGGCCATCCTCTGTGGGTCTTCAATCTGGTGATGCTGCAGGGGTGGGGTTATCCATGAACGTGGTAAGGAGAGGGAAGCTGTGCCCACTGCTCCATTACGTTCCTCATGTGGATCCACATGTGGCCAGACCAACTATGAACCTAGTTCCTAAAGGAGGACATGTCAAACGGATGTTGTTAGCATATAAGATGAAACTGTAGAAGGATACCCTTTAGTTTATTCTTCTCTAGATAGCTATCACATAGAGGGTGGGGAAGGGAGTCCAGAGCTGCCACCTTCAGGCCAGTGAACTAAGACAGATTAATTTAGTCCCTGACACCTCTGTTTTCTGTGAAACTAAGAATGGTGTATGCTGATTTAGTGGGTGAGCCATTGATGCCTGGGAAGACCCTTTAGTCATGACAAGAAGCTGCATCCAACATGGGGAGTTTCTGGGTTTTCAGTATAGAAAGGGCCCAGCTTTTTCCCAGGGGAGGAGGAAGAACAGGGCCACTGTGACGGAGGAGTGCCCCCTTGTGTTGGGCATCTCAGCTATTGGGGTAAGTGCTCGGAGGGTGGGTCTTGGATCTGGGGTAGGGTATTGGTGACAAGGTAGTGTTTGGGACAAGGTTTCAGTTACAAATAGACATCTCCCAGATTTTTTTTTTTTAAAAGACAGTCTCACTGTGTAGCTCCATCTGGCCTGGAATTTACTACAACAGACCAAGCTGACCTTGAACTTTCAGAGATCCACCAGCTTCTACCTCTGAGTGCTGAGTGCTGGAATTAAATGTGTGACACCATTCCCAGCACCCAGATCTTTTAGAAAACAGATTAATAGCTTTAGTTTTGTTCTTGACTTTTTCTCCCATCTCAGCCTCTCCTGGGCTTTCTGTGGTCTTAGAAGGAACACAGCCATCAACACAAAGAGTGTTGACACTTAGGAAACACAGTCACTCCCCTGTGCACCCTTCCGGGTATCTGTTCTGTCACAAATCTCACATATATGTTCAAATATTTCCTGAGCATCTACTGAGAGACCCTGTATGAGCTAAAGGAATTTCCATCTCTGGTAGTTTGAATGTGGATAGACCCCCGAGGCTACAGTGTTTAAGTATTTGGGCCCCAGTTGGTGGTGCTATTTGGGCATGCTTAGAAGGTGTGGCCTTATTAGAGGAAGTATGTCACCCTAGGCAGGCTTTGAGGTTTCAAAGCTTTGCCACTTCAAAGTCAGGCCTACTCAGTCTTGATGGTACAGTCCCTAGAGAACATAGACAGTGGTTCAAGGCAAGAGTATTCTTCTTGAGAGTCTCCCTTCATCATTATTTCCAGGTTCCCCTTAATTTATTTCTCTTTGGTCCTGTGTTTCTTGGACTCTTTGTCTTCATCTTTCTGGGTTTGCTGTCTTGTAGGATCCCTAAAAATGGACTTGCAGATAGCAAATTTAAAGGTTTGTTTATTTATTATATATAGACAGCATGTATGCCTACATGGCGTAAGAGGACATTAGATCCCCCGGTGTAGACAGTTATGAACTATCATGTAGTTGCTAGGAATTGAACTCAGGACCACTGGAAGAACAGCCAGCGCTCTTAACCTCTGAGCCATCTCTCCAGCCCCCAGATAGCAAATTTTAAAGAAGCTGTTCTTGACTCAGAAGACTTTTAAACACACACACACACACAAAAAAAAAAAAATAAAATTTACTTATTTATTTTATATGTACGTTTGTCATGGTTTGAATAAGAATGGCCCCCATAGACATGCATTTGAATGCTTAGGGAGTGGCATTAGAAGGTATGGCCTTGTTGGAGGAAATGTGACTGGAGAGGTTACTTGGCAGTTAAAGTCACTTGGCTGCTATTCATGAAGACTGGTCCCCCACATGGAAGCTCATAACCATGTGGAACTCCAATTCCAGAATACCTGATGCCTTCTTCTGGCCTCTTCAGGGACCTGGCTAACATATAGACTAACACACAGGCAAAACAACTGTCTTAGTTAGGGTTTCTATTGCTGTGAAGAGACACTGTGACTGTGACAACTCTTACAAACAAAAACATTTCATTGGAGCTGGCTTACAGGTTCAGGGGTTTTAGTCCATTATCATCATGTCGGGAAGCTTGGTGGCATGCTGGCAGTTACAATGCTGGAGAAAGAACTGAGAGTTCTACATCTGGATCTGTAGACAGCGGGAGAGAGCCACTGGATCTGGCTTGGGCATTTGAAACTCCAAAGTCAGCTGGGTGGTCGTGGTGGCAGTGCAGGTTCCTGCCTTTAATCCCAGCACTTGGGAGGCAGAAACAGGCGGATCTCTGTGAGTTTCAGGCCAGCCTGGTCTACAGAATGAGTTCCAGGACAGCCAAGGCTACACAGAGAAACAATATCTTGAAAAATAAAACAAAACTAAACCTAAAGCCCACCTCTAGTGACACACTTCCTCCAACAAGGCCATACTTTCTAATGAATGCTACTCCCTAAGCATTCAAATGTGTGTCTTTGGGGCCATTTTTATTTAAACCACAACCATAATATACAATAAATAAGTAAGTATACGTGTGTGTGTGTGTGTATGTGTGTGTGTGTGTGTGTGTGTGCCTATAGAGGCAGGAAGGAGCATTGGATCCCCTGGAGCTGACTCAGACAGATTGTAAGCTTCTTCACATGTGTGCTGGCAACTGAATTCAGGCCCTCTGCTCAAGTTCAGCAAGTGCTTTGAACTGTTGAACCACCTCTTCTGTCCCTGAGATATTTTTACCCTATCCTCACACAGTTGTCCCAACTGAGGCGTGACCGGGTATAGAAGTCTAGATTGGAAAATGTCTTCCCTCTGTATTTAGAAAGAGTACTTCACTGTCTTCCTCCCATTGCTGCCACCGAGAAAAACATGATCCTGGCTGCAGATCCCTGTGCATAAAATGTTCTCTCCTCCCCTGAAGTTTTTGGGCTTTCTCTACACATCTGGTGCTCTGGAATGTGTATGACATGTCTTCCGATGCTCTTATCCTTTGCTCTAGGCCTTAGTTGGCCCCTTTCTTCTGGTACTTCATTTTGAGATTGTCTCATACAGGTTTCTTCTTCTTCCTCTTCCTCTTCCTCTCTTCCTCTCTTCCTCCCTTTCCCTCTTCTCTTTCTTTCCTTCCTTCTTTTCTCTCTCTCTCTCTCTCTCTCTCTCTTTCTCTCTCTCTCTTGCTCTCTGTCCCTCCCTTCCTCCCTCCTTCCCTCCCTCCCTCCTTCTCTCTCTCTCTCTCTCTCTCTCTCTCTCTCTCTCTCTCTCTTTCTCTCTCTCTTTCTTTCCTTCTTTCTTTCTTTCTGAGGCAGGGTCTCAGTATGTGACTCTTAGCTGGCCTGAAACTTGATATGCAGACCAGGCTGGCTTTGGACTCAGAGATCCTTCTGCCTCTGCCTCCCTAAGTGATAGGATTATAGGGTTGATATAGGTATAAGCCACCACATATAATTGGTTGTGTTACTTCCTTTTCTCTTCTGGGAGTTCAGTAATTTGGATGTCAAAACTTCCAAAAATCATTGCCTAACTTTTAAGTCTTGTTTTTCCTAACCTGGTATCTTTCTTTTCTTAGAAATTTTCTCTCATTTACTTCAACCTTTCTGTATTTCGCCATCACTTTAAACTTTTAGAATAGTTCTTGCTTGATTCTCTTTTTCTAACATTGTCTTCTTGTTTCATAACTCATCTTCTTTAGTCCTCTGGGAGTCGAAATCTAGGAGAAAGTCTTCATTCTTCCTGGCCTCCACATTGCCTGGGTCTCCTTGGAGCTCACTTGTTTCTGTTTGTTTGGCTCTCTCTCTTTCATGGTTACAGTTTCCCTCAAATATGATTCTTGGCTGCCTGATCCTCTTTAAGAGGGAGGCATTTAGGGCCTGGGAGATGGCTTAAGAGGTAAAGTTTCCACAAAAAAGCATTATTGCTTGAGTTCAGTAATCCCAGCACCCATATGAAAGCCTCTAGAGGCAACTGGGGGCTGAGAGACAGGGATTCATTGGTCACACACGCACACACACATGCACACACACATGCACACACACATGCACACACACATGCACACACGCACACACACACAGGCATGATGGCTTTAGCAGTAATGGAAGCCTCCTGTCAAGGCAATAGTAATGAGTCTCTCAGGGATAAAAATAGAATAAGACTGTGGCTGTACTTTGGGGACAGTGAGGAGAACACATAGGCCATTTCTTATCAGAGCTTGGTGAAGGGAGTGAGCTTCAAATCTTCTGGAAACTGAGCTGATAGATGTAGGAACTGGGCTGACAGATGTGGGAGCAAGCCAGGAGAAAGCCAAAGCAGGAGTGGGCCATGTCGGGCAGCCCTCGGCACTGCAGTGTCTCTGGAGCGACATGGCTGAGATGTCTGTCTGCCTCTTTACACCAGAAGGAGGGCACCTTGGAGAGCTTGATCAGCCTTCCTGTCTACAGCCTCCCTTCACCCCTTGTCCCTTCCTAGCACCAGGCGCCTCCATTTCCTGAGATTGTCTGAGGCTCTGCTGAGTTAGGGCCTTATCCTCCCTGGGGACACCTAGCAGTGGAGAGAAAGTGGGAGCCTCTTTTATCCGCTTCCTGCTTTCCAGGATGTTCCAGTCCAGAGAGGCCTTTAGTCCTTCTTTGGCTGAGGGCAGGGTTTGTTTCTCCTGTTCTCTGCTTTGCTCCGAGGCGCTGCTCCATCCTCCCAGGCAGCCTCCTTTTGGTTTTGTCCACTGTGCTAGCTCATTCCAGGCCTTGTCCGGACAGAAAGCTGGCAAGCTCAGAGTGGTTGGGCTGGTTCTACTACCCCAGAGCTTGTTTTCCATGTGAACTGGTTCCCATAGGTCTGCCAAGGACAGGCCTGGTAATGAGGCACTTCTGTAGAGTTGGGACCACAGAGGTATGGTACTCACTCGGGGTCTCCAGAATCCTGAGGCCAAAGACATAACCTTGGGAAGAAAGACCTGAAATTTTAGAAGCCCAGGATTGAACCTGCAACTCAGGGAGCTCCTTACACTGCCTGCAAATGTCCTTTCTCTTCAATAAAACGCAGGAGCAAGCTGATCTTTCTGGATACTTGGAGGGCATGTGTGAAGAGGCCCTTTGCTTCCCTCAAGCTGTGGCCATCTCCTGAGGGCTGAGCCCTTTTCAACATCTTAGGAAGAGTTCGGTTGTTTAGCCAGGCTGGGCTGAGGCTGGAGTCTCTTGGGAGACAAGATAAGGCCTGACTTTGTGCAGAGTTTCTCCTGGTGTGTTGTGTGGGCACCGATGGGATATGCCAGGGAGACTCCACAGTTAGCATGCCTTTCTGACAGACTCAGAGAAACAGTTTCTGGGAAGCACTTTTCTGAGTGAAGAGACTGCAGGGCCCTGCAGGAAAGATGTCACATGTGTGAGGATGTGTGGAAAGAAAAAAGACTGACTTTAAAGAGATGAATTAGAATAAAGAAGTTATCATCGCTGGGCAGTGGTGGCATAGACCTTTAATCCCAGCATTTGGAAGGCTATGAGTTCGAGGCCAGCCTGATCTACAGAGTAAGTTCCATGACAGCCAGGATGGCACAGCAAAACTCAGTCTGAATAAATAAACAAACAAACAAAACACAAACTAACAAACATATCATTTTAGTAGAGAATTCAAGGTGTTTCCAGAAAGGGGCAGTGAACAGTGATGCCCACGTGAAGTCTGGGCCTTGGCTAACTCTGTGCAGAAGACATGACAAGACACAGCTTGTATATTCAAACCCTTTGGCAGTGTACTGGCTGGTTTTGTGTATCAATTTGTCACAAGCTGGAGTTAACACAGAAATGAGTCTCCCTTGAGGATATGCCTCCATGAGATCCAGCTGTAAGGCATTTTCTCAATTAGTGACTGGGTTGGAGGGCCCATTGTGGGTGGTGCCCCCACAATGTGGATGGCACCCACCATTGTGGGTGGTGTCATCTCTGGGCTGGTAGTCTTGGGTTCTGTAAGAAAGCAAACAGAGCAAGCCAGGGGAAGCAAGCCAGTAAGCAGTACTCCTCCATGGTTTCTCTGCATCAGCTCCTGCCTCCAAGTTCCTGCTCTGTGTGAGTTCCTGTCTTGACTTCCTTTGGTGATGAACAGCAACACAGAAGTGTAAGTTGAATAAACCCATTCCTCCCCAACTTGCTTCTTGGTTATGATGTTTGTGCAGGAATAGAAACCTTGACAGAGACAGACAGCTATTTTCTCAAACCCAGACTATATTCAAAGTAAATGACACTGGAGGTGACTTGGAATCTGGCCCTCCAATAGAGAAATTGATCTGGGAGAAGCACAGGGGGGTTGTCCCTGGAAGGTCAGAGGTGAGAAGAGGTGACAGAGGAGGAGAGGAGAGGGAAGTGAGGACAGGCAGATCATTAGTGTAATGCTTGGACAGAGTCAAAGATGCATTTGTAATATGATAGAATTCAATCTAAAAGCATGTAATAATAGAAAATCATGAGATCTGACTATCTTAGTGTAGGATTTGATGATCTTCAGCAATTGTGTAGAGTTATGTACCTATATTGCAATAAAGAGAGAGGGTTTGTTTTTGTTGTTTTCTTTTTGTTGTTTGTTTGAGATAGGGTCTCACTATGCATACCTCTGCTTCCTAACTGTTGGGATCAAAGATACACATCCAGCAAGAACATTCTTTCTCTTTTAAAATATTTACTTATTTATGTCTTCTGTATGGTCATTTCACCTGTTGGTATGTATGTATGTGGGTACTGCTGCATGGATGTCTGGTACTCTTGGAGGCCAGGAGAGGATGCCCTGGAACCGTAGTGACAGATGGCTGTGAGACACACTATGGGTGCTGGAGCCCTGGAGTCCACCTGTCTCTGTCCCTAAGTGCTGAGGTTACAGATATATGTGCCTCTATAGTCAGTCTTTATGAATGAGCTAGGGAATCCCAGCTCATGACCTCAACAAGCCTTGTACCCAATAAACAATCACCCCAGCCCCATACTGAATACTTTCTTAAGCACTCAATACAAAACTCGGGTAACTCATCATTCATATACTATTACAAAAATTAAGCCAAGTATGGTGACAAACTTCTTTAATCCCTGTACTCAGGAGATAGAGGCAGAAACAGAATCTGTGAATTCAAGACCAACCTGGTCTACAGAGCTAGTTCTAGGATAGCCAAGGCTACACAAAGAAACATTGTCTGGAAAAACCAAATTAGAAAAAGTATTACTTTAGCGTGTTTAGCGTGTGCATGCATGTGTTTATCTCCGTATGTGTCTGCCTGTGCATGTGTGCATGCATGGGTGTGTGTGTTTGCATATGTGCATGTACACCACAGTACAGGCATGGAGAGCAGAAGACAGTTTATGGGAATCAGTTCTCTCCTTCCACCATGTTGATGCTGGGAATTGAACTCAGGATGTTTGGCTTGTTGCCAGATGCCTTTGCCTGTTGAGCCATTTTCCTGGTCTTCTTGGTTGTTTTGTTTTTTTTTCAGAGGGAGATAGAGCGCTTATTCCCAGGACAACCTTGGACCCATGATTTAACCTCTCCAAGAATAAATAAGTGTCACTTCTGAGTTCAGAAGCTTGAGAGGTCATAGGAGTGGTGAAAGCACGCTGGCTTTCCAGAGGCCATCACTGCCACCACAGATCTCACACCTGGTACATGCCCCCTACCACCACCACAAGGTTCAAGAAGGTCAGCTCAGTAGAAAGGGCAGAAAGGATCTGATTGTCATCTAAACCCAGGCTCCTGAAAGTAGAAAAGAAAGAGCAGGGTGGGGTGGAAAATTCAACATGGGGAGGGAGTGTGAATAAACCATTATTAGATATTTTGATTTTTTTTTTTTTTTTAGATGAGCAAAAGGAAGCACAGAGAGGCCGAACAACTACATCAAAGCCACAAAGTAAGGTTTGGGTTCAGAACTCAAGCCCACAGTTTTCTACTCTGCTGTATGTTTTATTAAAACAACGTACTGACTCAAAGCAGGAGGGAAACTGGTCAGAGTGGCTAACACATAATCCAAAGACGATCTGCCTGGAACAACCTCAAGAACAAGGTGCTAGCCTCTGGTGTAGTGGGACGGCTCAGCAGCAAATGCTCAGCAGGGATAGCATCAAGCTTGCTGACTTGAGTTCCAGCCCCAGGACCCACATGGTAGAAGGAAGGAATTGACTCCCAAAAGTTGTCCTCTATCCTCCACATACATACCATGTCACATGCATAAACACCCCCACAAATATGTGTGATGATGGTGATGGTGATGAAAATAATAACAACGCATGCAGTCTCTGACAAATCAGGAAGAAGCCGAGGCTGATACTCTTTATGGCTTTGTCAGTGTTCCCATCTCCCTCTCATATGATGATACAGATTAAAAATAAAAGTTTTGAGACTCACATAGCCCAGACTGGACTCAGACTCCATTAGGTACTGAAGATGACCCTGAACTATTTGTTCTTCTGCCTTTACTCCCAGTGTTGATTAGAGGTGTGCACCACCATGCCTGCTTTAGACAGTGCTGGGGATCGAACCCAGGGCCTTGAGTATACATATACTCTACTAACTGAGTTAAATCCACAGCCATAGAAGAATATTTTGCCATATTTTATGGCAATGTGTATTTGGTAAAGGACCAGTTCTTTAGTAAGTTAGTAGTTCTTCAGTAAGTTAATAGTTCTAGAAATATTTTAAGAAAAAAAGGAGTATCATTTTACCACACTTGTTAAATATAAATCCTTCTTAAAATTTTTAAATGAGATAATTTTTTTGTATCTTTATTTTCTGGCCATGTATATTAGACCAGGGTATAGTGGGATATTGGACAGCATGCTTCGACCATCTTGTATATCTGTTTAACACCCATAGGGCAGGGATTGGTTTTATCTCTTGTAATACAAAGCACATTAAATAGCAACTTGGAGTTGCCGCCATACATTTACTGTGTCTTTGACATTTTGAAGCTGGGTGTGGTTGCTATCCTGGACCCTGTCACAATACAATACACCAAACAAAACCTCACATATACATACACATATAATTTTGAATTTAAATATTTTCTGTGATTTTTAAATTTCTAAAAATGCCATTGTATGTGTGTGGATGGGTGCATGTGTGTGTATCTGTGTGTGTGCCTTTGCATATGTGTATATATTTGCATATGCATATGTGTGGAGTGTAGGGGTTAACTCAACCTGGAGCTTACTAATTTGGCTAGGCTGAAAACCACAGGACTCATCCAATTCCCTGCTGCCTCCCCAGACTGGGATTATAGGCCTTATGCTCTTAGCTGTTTTGATGAAGGTAGTGTTGAACTTCTTCTAAACTTCATCCTTGCTCAGCAAGCTCTATAACTGTGCCATCTCCCCAGTCCCAGAACAAGCCGTTTTAAATCTGAGTCAGGGAAGATGGTTTAGCAGGTAAGAGTTCTTGCTCTGTGTGCATAGGGCCTGGATGTGAGTGTGACTTCCTAGCATTCACATAAGAAAGCACAGCTTGTCTGAGCCTGCCTGTAACCCTGGCAGTGGTATGCAGCAGAGACAGGAGGATACTGAGACAGGGTTTTTATGTGTAGCCCTGGCTATCCTGTAACTCTGTAGACGAGGCTGGCTTGGAACTCAGATCTACCTGCCTCTGCCTCCCTAGTGCTGGGATTAAAGGCATGCCCCAACACCACCCAGCTACCATCTCTTCTCAGTAGTGTCAGTGGGATGTGGTTGAATGGTCCTCCTGTTTCAATCCTGCCACCTGGGACTAAATGTCTGAGTGACGTTGTCCAGTGCAGAAGGTGAAGATATAGGGGGAGAGAGACTCTGTACCACTGGATTCCTGATAGGTCAGTTCCAATAGTTCTCACAGGTGAGTTAAGAATGGGAAATGCATTGTGTCAACACAGTTTTTCTTGCTAGAGTTAGTTGTTGTCTCTATCCCATTTATAGGGAATACACTGTCGTGACTGATGGGTTCTGATTCAGATGGTGTTCCCTGAGAGACTGTGGTGGTTTGTATGTTTGGCCCAAGGAGTGGCACTGTTGGGAGGTGTGGCCTTGTTGGAGTAAGTTTGTCACTGTAGGTGTGACCTTTAATACCCTTGTCCTAGCTGCCTAGAAGTCAGTATTCTGCTAGCAGCCTTCAGATGAAGATGTAGAACTCTCAGCTCTGCCTGCACCATGCCTTCCATGTTCCTGCCTTGATGATAATGGACTGAACCTCTGAACTTGTAAGCCAGCCCCAATTAAATGTTGTCCTTGTAAGAGTTGCTTTGGTCATGGTGTCTGTTCACAGCAGTAAAACCCTAAGACACCATGGGTCCCTGACCTGTGCCACCCACTTTCTCCTATGTCAACCCATTGCCTTTCTGTGTTTATCTCAGCTGTTCATCAGTTGCTTTCTTCTCAATCTAGATGTAACCTACGCACAACCACAGACTTCTATCTATTGTTTATTGCTGGCTGTATCCTTAACAGACAGAACAACCTTTGGCACTTACCAGAGAATTCCATAAATATTTGCTGAGTGCAGGAAAACTTGGACTTTTGTGATTCCCTCTCCACCCCCATAGGAAGATCCAAGTTGTTCTGTGACTGGTGGCTGCCTGAAGGAAGCCAGAAATCTCATTATGTTGTTTCTAGAATACACAGAGATGTCCTTCTAGGGATGAGAAGTAGTTGTTTGAGATATTAGACACAAGACATGGGTCTGAACCTATTAAACTCCTTTGAGGTGACAGGTCCTATGGCCTGTCAGGCTATAACAGGCTTCCTGTGGTAAGTAAGTTGAAATTAGTGTTGTTAGCACTTATTAAGAAAGTAGTGTCTTTAATCCCAGCACTTGGGAGGCAGAGGCAGGCGGATTTCTGAGTTCGAGGCCAGCCTGGTCTACAGAGTGAGTTCCAGGACAGCCAGGCCTATACAGAGAAACTCTGTCTTGAAAACAAAAACAAAAACAGAAACAAAAACAAAAACAAACAAACAAAAAAATGAAAGTAGTATTTACTAAGTCTAAAGCTAGCACGTTCATTAGCCTTTGCAGATGGCTATCCCAAGTCCTCTATCTTAAGAACTGCATTTATTTGACTGTGAGAATCAGACACCACACAAAGAGCGCTGCTAACTTAAGCAGGCCAGGGATATGGATTTCTTTCTCTTCAATGAAGCATGGCGTCAGCAGATGGGTAAGCTAGGGATGGCTGCAAGCCCCACCTCAGTTTTCCGTAACATTCCTTCTCCTTCATCCCTTAACCACTGTCTCACTGTTGTAAGATAAACACGGCAGCCCTGGCTATCTAGTCTTCTTTTTAAATACTAAGAAGCTGGGGTTAAAAAGAACCAGGTAGAATGATTAAATGCCCCTAAATCAATCTTCTTAAAACTAAAAAGTAAGCCAGGCAGTGGTGACACATCCCTTTAATCCCAGCACTCTGGAGGCAGAGGCAGGCAGATCTCTGAATTCAAGCCCAATCTGGTCTACAGAGCAAGTTCCTTAACAGCCAGGACTATACAAAGAAACCCATCTCAATAAATAAATAAATAAATAAATAAATAAATAAAACCCAAAACAAAAGTAAATACATAAAATAAAAATTACAGGAGGAGAGGCCAGCAGGAGATGGCTCAGTCGGTAAACAGCTTATTGCATACACCTGAGGACCAAGTTCAGGTCCCCAGCATCCATGTAAAATCTGAGTGCCATGGCATGTGTCCATATCCCTGAGCTGGGGAGCAGGGACAGGCAGATCCTGGGAGTTTGCTGATCAGCCAGCCAGTCTAGCCAAAACAGCAAGCTCCAGAGTCAGCAAGAGACTGTGTCTCAAGCACAAATACACAGCTCTGGAGAGACAGCTCAGTGTCTGAGAGCAGTGAAAGAGAGAAGCCAAGTTTGAGTCCTTCCACTCATGTGTGCTTCACAACCATCTATAGCTCAATTCCAGTGGGTCCAACACTCCTCTGACCTCATCAGGCACCAGGGACACCCATGGCATCCATATGTATCTGCGTGTATGTATGTATACATGCATGTATGTGTACATATGAAGCATTCATACACAAAATAATAAAATAAGTCTTAAAAGTAAAAATAAATATAAAATAAAGAAGGTATTGAGGAAGAAACTCAGTCTCAACCTCTGGCCTCCTCATGGGCATGCACACATGCATACCTCTCTCTCTCTCTCTCTCTCTCTCTCTCTCTCTCTCTCACACACACACACACACACACACACACAGTCTGATAATCCTTTGTTTTAATGGGAATTTTTAGACAAATTATATTTAATGAATTTACCAGTTTATGTAGAATCAAGTCCACCAGCTTACTCTTTGCCTATTTGTTAACTGATGAAGAAGCAGAGTGCTCTTAGCTCCAGGTAGGACACAATGGAAAATGGATGTACTGTGGACTGGATGCAGGGTTCCTTTCCTTTTCTGTCTCTGTATCTGTCTCTTTCCTTCTCTCCCTCCCTGTACCCTGCACTGTCTTATAAACTAGCATTGACCACGGATCTGTCACTTTCACTGTCCTTTTACTAGGAACATGATTCTAGGTGCAGTGGGTTTTCAAGGGGAGAGGATTGTGCAAGATAGAAACCAGAATTGAGGCCCACGGGGAGCCATGTTGGAAGCTGCCAGCCACGTTTGACTTTCTATCACTGTTAGTGAATGAGTGAGCAAATGAATGAGAGAATGAATGAATGTCTAAATGAGTGTGTGTATATGTGTGTGTGTGTGTGTGTGTGTGTGAATGAGTGGGTTAGTGTGTCAATGAGGAGGTGTATGCAAGTGAGGAACTGAGTGAAAGAATGAGTGACTGTGAGTGTGTGTGCATGTGTGAGTGTGTGCAAATGAGTGTGTGAGTGTGTGTGAATATATGTGTGTGAGTGACTGAGTGTGTGAGTATATATGTGAGAGTGATTGCATAAGTGAGTGAGTATATACATGAGTGAATGTGTGTGACTAAGTAAATGTGTGTAAGTGTGCAAGTGAGTGTGTTTGAGTGTGTGAGTATGTGTGCATGTGTGAGAGTGATTGCATAAGTGAGTGAGTGTATAAATGAATGAATGTGTATGATTGAGTTGGTGCGTGTGCGTGCGTGTGTGTGTGTATGAGTGAGTGTATGTGTGAGAGTGAGTAAATAAGTGCATGAGTGACTGTGAATATCTGTGCATGTGTGAGTGTGTGTGAATGTATGTGTGAGACTGATTGTGTAAATAGATTTTGAGAATGATTGGATAACTGAGTGAGTATATAAATGAGTGGATGTGTGTGACTGAGTATGTGAGAGTCCAGGTGAGCATGTGAGTGTGTTAGTTTGTGAGTGACTATGTGAGTACGTGTGAGTGTGTATATGTACATGAGTGTGTGTGAGAGTGAGTAAATAAGTGAATGAGTGTGTATGTGTGAGTATGAGTGACTGTGTGTTAATATAAGTGTGAGAGTGACTGAGTGTGTGAGTGTATTGTGAGAGTAATTGAATAAGTGAGTGAGTGTGAAAGTAAGTAAATATGTGTAACTGAGTGAGTGTGTGAGTATATTGTGAGAGTGATTGTGTATATGTGAGTGTGTGTGTATGTGTGTGAGAGTGAGTGCAGAAGTGAATGAGTGTGTGTGTGAATGAATGAGTATATGAATGAGTGAGTGTGAGTATGTGTGTGAGTGAGTGTGTGCGCGACTGCATCAATTTCGTAGACATTAAGGAAGAATAGATACAGGAAAGGCATAAAAGCATCCTTTGCAAAGCAGCAAGCCAGGACCACAGAACTGAGCTTCCCCAGTCTCCTTTGACACAGCTTAATTTTCCAGGCTGCTTAGCTTCCACTCTGACTCGGTCTTCCTCCTTTGCCTGTGAGCACATGCTCAGGGAGTTGTGAACTGCTTTCGGAGGAAAAGCTGAGAAATTTTTAATGTTTGAAAAACACATTTCTTCCCACTCACATGGCCTGAAATTAGGCTGAACACTCCTATGCTGGAATTTTCCAACCGCTTTCCATTTCGCAAACATCGAGGTGGCGATGTGGACAAAGCAGGGGTTTGTTCCTCGGGGAGGAAGGAGCTGGGTCTGTGGCACACCTTCTGTGTGCTCAAGCATGAGCTGGCCAGAAGAAACAAAAACAGGAGATACTCTCCCCGGGATGGCTGCAGGGACTCCAGCAGCCTTTGGAGATGACAGTGAAACATAAACACTTTTCCATGCATTGTGGGGCACATGGGGTATGCCATCTCAGATTAAGGACAGGGAGTTCCTGGGTCTTCCTGGGCAGAGAGGGGTTCCAGGAAAGGTGGGTTAGAGCTTAATCTGTGAGCATGAGCCACGTTAGGATGGTACTGAGCGTTGTCATTGATGGGAATCGGTGTGAAGGGAAGTAATCAGGGGAAACATAGGATTAAGCTACAGCTGGCACTTTGGAAACAGATCCGAACAAATGGAAGTGCATGTTAACCGCTTAGAAAACACTGCAGACTGACACAGGACTCCCCCCCAACCCCGAAGTTTAGGGGCCATAGTTCTTGGAGGGAACTTGAGGAAAGCACATCCTTCTGAGGGGTAAATCAGCGCATCCCCTCCAGCAAAGCTGAGCAGCTGGTGGCAGCAGCCTTGAGGGTGGGGGCTGGGGGGCAGCTGCATCAGACCTCCTCTGGATCAGGAAGGCTGTTGAGGATACGCAGGGGCCTTGGACGTGGCCACTTGGGGAATGACAGAACTCACCACGACTCTTGGTCTGCTTTAGGATCTGGGGGACACCCATCATAGGAGACAAAGCACACAAAGGGTCACACCAACCTCAACCCCTCCCACCTCCGCTCACACCCCTTCTTTGCTCCAGCTCCCGGGTCCCTGCTCCATTTCTTTCCACCTAACTGCTGTTGGACCTGATGTACATCATACTCCATTTATTTGTCGTATGTCCGGTTTATGTCCACACTAGAATATAAGGCCGAGATTCCCAGAGATGACAAGATTACCTGGCATTCGGTAGACACCTGGTATTCATTGCATGGAAGGGGGCGATAACATGGCTGAGGCCTGTTTTCAAATTGGCAGTCTCTGCTCGTTGCTTGTACAGCTCATCTGGATGAGGAGAACAGCAGTATTGCCTTGGTCCCTTGAACCCATTTGAACCAGAGTAGCTGTGTGTGTGTGTGTGTTACAGCAGGGGAGCGGTGACCAGCAAAGCCAAGCTTTCTCCTCCTGAGAGCCAGGAAAAACTACAGGTGATGAACTCCAGCAGGCAAATTCCCCACATCTCTGACTGAGAGCACTGTGTCAGATTGCTTGTCCTGTCCCTGCATGCCAATGGTTCTCTATCTCCTCTGTGCCATGCCCTACCAGCCTCGGTGGGCACCACGACCACCTCCACCTGAGGCTCCTTCGAGAATGACAGACCTGGTGTTTCCCTTCCCAACACCCACCCCCATCCTACCAAGCACCATGCAAAGTGAAATGTGCTTCACTTTGCTCAGAAAGGAGAGTATGCTCCCTCTTTCCTATTTTCATGTGGTGTCCAGAACCCCTGGATTTCCTGGAATTTATATGAAGAAATCCAGCTACTCCAGCATAATTTTCATATTCAAAGTTCCTTCCAGTGGGGACTTGGCCATCTGGGAGGCAGCCTCTGGGGTAGAGAAAGCTTGGGTTCCTGAGATCTGGAGAACTTGTAAGGTCCTGACTTCCTCATTTGAACTCTTGGCCAAATGTGAGAATCTAAGTTTGATCACACACAAGTTTGATCACACACACACACAAGTGCTAAGTTTGGTGACATGAGCACACACACATCTATACACACAACACTCTCACACACTACACACATGCACACACACATGCATGTACACACATGCATGCACATACATGCATCATCTGCACCATGCCTTACTAATTTCAGATGTGTTCTGCTTCAAGTGACAGCAAATTTTGGTAGTGGTTCCTTACACGAATAGGTGCCTAATCTGATTATTTACCAAAAAGAATGGCAGATGCTGGTGGTTTTAGTTCATTTAATTAACAATGCATCCATAATTGCACGATGCTTCTCTCTTTCCAGTCCTCTAGGTATAGTCAGATGGCTTTCACTTTTCAGCTTGCTTTTTCACAGTTACAAGTTGACTGCTACTGCTCCAGACGACACACCAATTTAAGACAGGAAGACAGATGAGAATGCGGCAGCAGCTTTCTTAGAATATCCCAACATCACCAACAGACTGCTTTTAGTTCACATCATCCATAATATGATGACATAGCCAAATCTAGCTGCAAGGCAGTCTGATTAATCAACCAGGGCTAGACACATTCTCCTTCTACAGAAGACCAGGTCCTATTATCAAAGATGCCATGGAGAATGAGTTTCATGACAGGCATTGGAGAGAGAAAGAATGCTAAGTTGTTGTGAAGATCAAATGGGAAGAGGTATAGACAGTGCTTAAGACTGACAGGCCCAGTTAGATGCTGAAAAGATACAACTCTTCCAATCAGGGCTGGTGAAATGGCTCAGCAGTTAAGGGCACTGACTGGTCTTCCAGAGGTCATGAGTTCAAGTCCCAGCAACCACATAGTGGCTCACAACCATCCGTAATGAGATCCGATGCCCTCTTATGGGGTGTCTGAAGACAGCTACAGTATACTTACATATAATAAATAGATAAAAACCTTGGAGGGAGAGGGGCTGAAGCAAGAGGGGGAAGGGAAGGGGAAAAAAACAAAACAAAACAAAACAAAACAATTCTTCCAATCAGTGCCTTCATTGACAAGGTCCAAGGAAATAGCTCCATTATCTGAAAAGCCTGTGCTATGCACAGTAAAAAATTAGTTCCCCCTACTTAGGCATTAACTCTTTCTCAGTCTCTCAGCTCCTCTCCTACCATGAGATATTCCTCAACTTACACTCAAGAGCACACCTTGCACTCTAGGATGTATTGTTATAATAGAGAACAAGGCCATGAGTAATCATCAAACAAACGGGAAGAGAAGCAATGAAAGTCAGTGACCAGCACTACGCAGGAAGTGAATGGGCTGAAAGGCTGCAGCACCTCATGGTAGGGTGGCCGGGGGAGGTCTTGATGAAGTGGCCCTCCTGAGACTGAGTTTTACAGGAGGAACTGGAGCCTCCTAGGAAAGCCAAGCAAGAAGCAGCAACAGCAAAGACTAGAGGGCTGGAGTGAGCAGGTGGCCAGAGGCTAGAGGGGATCAGGCCTTGCAGAGTTCAGTGAGCTGGGCAGGAAGCTATGAGAAGACTCTTCTGGGAGGGACCAGACAAGACAGCCTCCAGAGGCAGAGGCAGGCTCCAAAGGCAGAAGCTGGGAGCCTGGATTTTGGTTTAAGTAAGATGTGGAGCAACTCACTGATAGAAAGAGAGAGAGAGAGAGAGAGAGAGAGAGAGAGAGAGAGAGAGAGAGAGAGAGAGAGAGAGAGAGAGAGACTCATTATATTGGCTGATGTGGAATAGACAAAGCTGGCTTCAAACTCAGAGATCTGTCTGCCTCTATCTGCTTAAAGTCAGGTTTATTTGAGTGTGAGTGTGTGTGTGTGCGCGCACACCCGTGCTTGAGAGAGGGGAAAGGCGGAAGAGGGGAGGGAGAGGGAGAGGGGAAGGAGAGGGGAAGGAGAGGGGTGAGTTCCTTGGAGCTAGAGTTTTATTAGTTTTAAGCAGCCTATGTAGCGCTGCTTGGGCCCTCTGGATGAGCAGCATTTTGTGCTTTTAACTGCTGAGCCATTTCTCAAGACCTCCAACACTGATTTTACCAAAAAAGTGATATGATCAGATTTAAATTTTTAAATGATCAATCCAATTGTTCATTCATTAATTCATTCAATTTATTCATTCAGTTTCTATTTACTGGGCACCAGGCACTGCACTAAGGCAGCAGGAATCGGTATAGAGAAGTATACAAATTACAGAAAATCTACCAGCCCGTTTTCCAGGTAATTGCCTTGCTGAGACCACCCTGTAAGGAGGGTTGTTAAGCATGAGGCAGGTACGTATTTTCCACACTAAAGGCAGAAAACAAGCAAAACAAACTGAAAACCATTTCGTATGTCTGGTGGTGAGAAGAGAGGGGAACAGAAGTTTGGGTTAGGTTAAGCTTTGGACAAGGCAACTCTGGAAAGTTCTTCAGAGAGAGTGAGGCAAGGGTCTAGCATTGCACATGTGTGGAGAAGACCTAGCTCTCCAGCAAGCAGGCACAGTTCATGCAAAGGCCCTGAGAACAGCCCATTCCTCCCAGAATTTGCAGATGTCAATATAAAATGCAGTTTTCACCACAAAGGGAATAAGAGGGAGTTTATTCTGAGCCAAATGTGAGTGGCTGTGGCCGTGGCCATGGCCTGGCAACACAGACACAGGTTCCCTGAAAAACATGTGCCAACATGTGAGTAGAGATCTCTTAGTTAGGGTTTCCATTGCTGTGAAGAGACACCATGACCAAGTCAAGTCTTACAAAGAACAGTATTTAACTGGGGCTGGCTTCCAGGTTCACAGGTTCAGTCCATTGTCATTAAGGTAGGAAGCACAGCAGTGCCCAGGCAGACATGGTGCTAGAGGAGCTGAAAGTTCAACATCTATTCTGAAGGGAACCAGGAGAAGACTGTCTCATGGGACAGTTAGGAGGAGGGTCTCAAAGCCCACACCCACAGTGACATACTTCCTCTAACAAGGCCACATCCTAATAGTGCAGCTCCCTGAGTCAAGCATATTTAAACCACCACAAGTGACATGGAGTAATGGTCAGAGAACAGAAGGAAGCCATGAATCGAAGTATTTAACAAACACTTGATAGGAAGCACCATACACATTGACAGGAAGCACCATACACATTGATAGGGAGCATCATACACATTGATAGGGAGCACCATACACATTGATAGGGAGCACCATACACATTGATAGGGAGCACCATACACATTGATAGGGAGCACCATACACATTGATAGGGAGCATCATACACATTGACAGGAAGCACCATATTACAAAGTAGAGAAGTCTTGGCTCTATGTCTCAGATGCTCTTCACAATAGATCACAAACTTCACTCAGATTTAGTACAAGTTTGTGGCCTGCTAAGTTGATATATTCCAAAGGCTTTCCCTAATAGTTAATGTTTGTTAGATACAAATGGTGAGCACTAAATAGTCATGATGGCTTGAATGAGAAATGTCCCCTTGGGCTCCCATAGTTGAACACTTGGTCCCCAATTGGAAGTGTTGTTTGGGAGAAAGGGCCACGCTGGGAGAAGTAAATCACTGTGGGGATGGACTTTGAGAGCCCACAGTCCTGACCCACTTCCAGCTCACTATCTCTGCTTCCTGCTTGCATTTGAAGATGTGATTTCTCAGCTTCCTGCCTCTGCTGCCATGCTTGCTGCCACACTCCCCCTGTCATGATAGACTCTGACCCCTCTGGAACTGTAAAAACAAATAATCTTCCCTCTGTAAGTTGACTTGGTCATAGTGTTATTGTTTTGTTGTGTTTTTTTTAATCGCAATAAGAGCAAAGTAAGACATGCAATGGTTTATTAAGGAGGACTAAGGATAACCCCAAGCTGTTTGGTTCCAGTTCTGCACATTGTCTGGAATCAGACAGTCAGCCTTGTAGCATCTTTAACACAGGTGTAGCTTTTTTCCTGAGATCTTTTATTCACACAGCACAATAGGGAAGGCATTGTGGCTGGAACAGAATCTGAGGGCCAAGCAGCAGGGAATGAGGGAGAGGTGTGTAGCTCCTTGGGAAGCACCACAAGGAACTTGACTTTTCTCTGAAATGGGCTCACTCAGGGTTACATAACCTGACCTTTAGCTCATGAGCATTCTCTCCATATCTTGAGAAGAGACAGAAGGAATGCAGTAGGGCTATAAAGATATAGCAGTTAGGGGGAGAAATACTTGGGAAATACTCAGTCCAGGGAGAATCTCCAAGGAGAGGTGTCTGAGATGTTCAAGAGACACTGGGTGGTGGTGGTGGGGGGAGTGGAAATTGTAGAATGTTGCGGGTACTTGGAGTTCAGATTGGAATGTTAAGTTAGGAAATCGTCAATGAATACATGTGTTAGTCATCCTACCACTACTGTAACAAAATATCTGAGCTAATGAGCCTATAAAGAGAAAAGGTTTACTTTGGCTCATGATTTTGGAGGGTCCAGTCCATGGTTAAGCAGACCCACTGCTTTCAGGCTTTGATGAGACAGGAGTGTGTGGTGGAGTGAAACTGCCCAGTTCATCACCAGAAAGCAAAATGTGAGCATGAGGAGGTACAGGCTTAGACTTTTCAAAGCCTACTTTAAGAAGGGTTCTCAAATGCTTTGAGGCCCCTTCTAGCCCACCATCCAAAGGTAGAGGAGAAAAAACGCTAAATAGGACAAGAGGATGTGGACCTGTTTAGAAGTAGTTCTTTGGAGGTGATTCCAATCTCTATTTGGATACCAGTAGTCCAGTTCAGCAGTGTCAGGATACCAACGATCAGTTTCAAAGTGTTACCTGACCCGAACCGCGGGTCCAGTTATTCGTGGGGGTCGAGGGGGACCTCACCTGAAAGGAACATGGGCGAGAGAAAGAACGAGACCAAGCTAATGTCTTCTTGTCAAGGTCTGCTTTAATGAGGAAACGGCTTACAAGATATACTCTAGGCAAAGGAGGAAGGGGAACAAAGAACAGGATGGGGACTCTATCAACTATCGATAGATAAGGTCAGTCATCGGCGGAGCATTCTGCAGTTTTTCCTGGAATGTCCTGGGGCAGCAGTTCTCTAAGAACAGGAAATTCTTTCTTAGCTGAAGGTCAGATTCTCCCTAAAGAGACAGTTTCTCATTAAGGCAATTCATTAAGCAACTTTGTTAGCTGGGGTGGTGGTCCAAGGTCGCCAACAGTTACCAACATGAATCAGCAATTGTGGCACAATCCAGCAGAAGTCAAATAGGCAGGAGTCAGAGGGAGCCGACTAGGACCAGCCAGAATGCCAGGAGAAGTTCTCTACTGTGCCTCTCTCAATGAAGTGAAGACCAATGAAGAGTTTCACAGCTAGCTGTGCAAGCATCTGATCACTGTCCGTTGAGTCCTACTTATACTCTCTCCAAACATCACATGTCCTCTCTGGGTCTTGCCTCAGCAAAACATCACGTGAGTCTGTATCACATGACAGAAATTTCCACTTCATGGAGGCACTAGTGTCTCACAATCCCCTTCAAGGACATACCTCTAATGACCCAAGGACCTTTCACTAGGCTTCTCCTCCAAAGGGTTCCACCATTCTGGGGACAAAGCCTTTAACACTAGAGTCTTTGAGGGAATTGTCAAGATTCAAAGTGTCTAGGGCTAGGGCAGTAGCTCAGTAGGTAGAGAGCGTGCCAAGCATATAGGAAGTTCGATTCCCTAGCACTGAATAAACCAGGTGTGGAGAATCTCACTTGTAACGTCAGCATTCCAGGGTGAAAGCAGGAAGATCAGAGGTTTAAGGGCATCCAAGGCTCCACACTGAGTTTGAGGCCAAACTACATCATAGTATTTAGGATTCAGGGTTGGGTGTCATCATTTCAGAAGAGGATGTAGAGATGACACAGAAATACTGGTTCTTTGCTTCCTGGGAGGGTTCATCTTACCACTACTTCATGGCAGCTGGAGTGAACAGTACCCCACTGACTTCGGGTTGGGCTATGTGGAGGTCACCTTTCTTCATGTGACAAACACAATTAAGAACAATCTAAACTTGTTTGGGTCATGGTTTCACAGGTTTTACTCAGTTGGCCGGCTCTGTTGCTTTGAACAAGAAGTGAAGTGAACATTGTAACAACTAAACCAAGAAACAGACAAAGAGATGGAGCCAGGGACAATTCCCTCCCCCAGGCCTCATACCTGCCCATAATAAAGCCCTTGTGAGCTACTTCCTTGAAATAGGCCCTGCCCCTTAACAGCCAGGTCAAGTTCTGAACTTCTCAAAGAATTAACCCTTTGCTTTACACCCAAGTCCTCTGATCCAGTCAGTACTCCAGGGCCCATCAGCTGTCAGTCAGGCCCTTAGCATACAACTCTCTGGGGGGAGCATTTCAGACGTAAACCATAACACTGGCCACGTGATTTATCTGAGCAGTTAGTGCTAGCAGATTTTGTGCCTGTGTGAGTTTAACAATCTCATGCTTCTGCTAGAAGAACATCTTCAAGGGAGTTGGGCCTTCTTCCAGGGACCAGACGTGCCCCAGCTGTCTTACAAATCCCCAGTCTCAGGCAGCTGGGCTGCAATGCAGAACAAGAAAGAAGCCTTTACCAGGTGCAGTGCTCAAGCCTATAATCCCTACATTTGGGAAGCTGAGGCAGGGAAATTCAAGGCCAGCTGGGGCTAACCAGTGAGTCTGTCTCAAAAACAAAACAAAATAAAAAAGGCAGGAAAATAGAAAATGGAAAAAGAAAAATGCCTCTTTTTTTGGACCACCAACCGCTCCCCTCAGATCTCACTAGACAAGGTGGGGAATTGGGACTTGTCTACAGCATGTAACTCAGGAGTGGTCCATGCTTACCAGACCTGGCACCTTCTTATCTGCTCCTAAATCTTTCTGCAGTAAGTATTGTCACTGCTGTTTTCCTGAGGAGGAAGGCCAGATTTACAGAGATGGTGAGTCTGAGTTGGAAGCCTTGCTCTTCTGGGGGGGGGGGGGGGGGGGCAAGCAGTGAAGAAGAGCAAACACTGCCATCTGGAAACTGCCATCTGGGAGGGAGACTTGGGTTTTTTTGTTGTATTTATTTATTTATTTTACCACTTGGTTTGTGTTTCTTTTGTGCTCCACGCCAGGTGTACCTGTTATCTGCACACATGAGAGGCGCATGTGTGCACGCACCCCGGGGGAGGTGGTGTGGGCGCTGTGCTTGTAGAGAGAACATCCATCTGTGAAAAGGATTCAGTTCTGTCCGAGAAGAAAGTCAATATGACACCAGGCATCTGCATATCCAATATTTCCCTCCAATCTGATTTCACGCCCTCTCCCAGTACCCTCTCTGTAGGGAGAATTATTGATGAAAATTCTAGAAGATTTAGGGTCAAAGAAGGACAAAAAATGGAAGCAAAAGTTTCCTACCTTTAAACAATCAGATTTCAATTGCTTGAAGCCTTAGTCCAATAATGCCTTAAACAGCTAGAGCCTCTCTCAGAATGGCCTGAGGCAACTCACCCCCAAACTTGCCTCTGGTAGGAAGGACAGAGTCATGAAATAACACATCCCCTTCTTATCTATGCAAATATTAACCCCACACAAAATGGCACTCTGGATAAAATAGGGTGAGACTTCTCTTGTCTTTTATCAAAGGGTCCCCATTCACTCTTCACTTTCTGCCATGACCCCCTCTGAGAACTCCACAGCTGTGTTTCTCTTTCCCACAGTGTATACTCTTTATTAAAACTTTTATATGCATTCTGGTCTGGTAAATATTTTACTCCCAAGCTTTGGGGAGGGTCTTTCCAGGGTACCAGCCTAACAGAGCAGGCCCCAGTTTGCTCCAGTGGAGACAGCTAGCCTCCTGAAGGACCAGGCACTCAGGAGTGCATACTCTCCTGTCTTGGTGCCGAGTAAAGAAACCCCCAGGAAAGGAGTAGTAACTCCCATTAAGGTGTCTGCCTGGAGACATAATCCTCAAAGGCCCCTTTGATCCCCGATGTTCCCTCTGCACGATGTGAGCTGGCTACTAAGAGGGATCCAAACTGAACAGTGAGTCCCATGGGTCTTTTGTGCAAAGAGGTGAAAGTTCACATCTGTCCACACTATCGCCTGTCTTTGGGGCTTTGTTTTTCCCATCTAGGGAAAAAGTTGATGGACTAGATGGGAGTAAGAAGTGTGTGTGTGTGTGTGTGTGTGTGTGTTCTGTAAGGTCTCTACGCTCGGATGGAGAGGTGCCTAGGTGTGAGCACAGAGATTTAGAAAGATGAGCTCACCATGACTTCAGTGTCTGCAACTTTGGTTTGCTTGAGATTGTTTTCCAACACAGGGAAGTGTTTGAAATTTCCTATAACGGTAATGCAGGATGGAAAACAAACATGGGTGATGTACAGCGAGGCGAACAGCCGGCGGCTAGTGGGTCCAGAAAGGGCTGCACCTGTGATGGCAGAAAAGACAGGCTCTTCTTTCAACTCCGCATCCCCGGAGGCTGGGACAATTGGGGCAAGTCGGAGGGTCAAACTTGCAGGCAGACAAAGAGAACATCTGCATTTGAAATGGGTTCCCACCCGGGGCTCCACTGGGAGGCTCGCTGCGAGATCTGCCTGCTGAGTAGTTCCTCCTGTAGAGAAAAGCTTCTCCGAAAGCCCAGGCAGGTCCGTGTACTCGCAGCTCCCAGGTCCAGGAGAGGCCCCCACGAATCCCCTTGGAAATACCAGCAGACGGGAGAATAGGACCTCCCTCCTCACCCCCCAGCCCAGACTTGTCTACTTTGCTCAAGGTCACTTCCAAACCGGACTGGAATAAACCCTCCTTGTTTCCTTCTCTCTCGGCCTTAAGCCCCGGGTCCCCTTGGGTGTAGTCCAGGACGCCAGGCGTGGCTGCTGACAATGGCGTTCAGACGACAGATGGCGGGCGGGAGGGCGGGGGCGCAGGGCAGGTGCGCGGGGAGCGGCGGAGCGCCGGACGCCCGGCTGCCTGGGTGAAAAGATCTCCAGCCGTGGGGGGCCGCTGAGTCTGGGAACAATGAGATAATTCTCCACCGCGACCGAACGCACCCCCGGGGTGGGGAGTACTCGGCCACGCGCCAGCGGAGGAGAGCCGATTATTGTGCCGGCGTTGGTCCCCCCGCAGCGCCCTGCGTGCCCCCGCCCCCCTCCGGGAGCTCTGGGCTCCTGGGCACATTGGTGCACACGCTCAGCACACTCCGGGGGCCTAGAGGAGGGCACTGACAGAGCAGACTCCTGCAGAAAAGGCTGTGTTGTTTTGTTTTTATGGTGAAGAGGACTATCCATCCCCCCCCCCGCCCCCGCAACCATTTGGGTTTGGGTGAAATGTTCAGCCAGCATCTTAAGCCGCCGGAGACTGGGTGTCTCGGGCAGGGCAAAGACAAGAGAACCCTGAATAAGATTGAGGAGGATTATGCTCCGCCACTGCTCTGCCATTTGAGGGAAGGGAAGGATGCATGCTAGATTGGTTGGCTTCAGTACCAAACATTTTATTAAGCTTGCCCCGTCTACTCTGTGCTTTATCTTAAATCCCAGACTGACACAAGAGGTAGCAGAAGGCAGCACCCTCTGACCATCCCTCGAGACATTTCCTCTAGTCTCTGCCCATCAGTTACCTAGCAACAGCCAGGTATGAGCCTGGCTCACCTGTAAAAGGACCCTCCATCTTCTGTCTGTCTGTCTGTGTCTCTCTGCTGTCTCTGTCTGTCCCTCCCTTCCTCCCCCCTCCCTCCCTCCCTCCCTCCCCATTTTCTTTCTCTCTCCCCTTCTGTTCCCCAGAGGTCTCTTCCCTTCTTTCTCACTATTCTCTTTCTCTTCTTCTCTGTCCCCTTTCTTTCTCTGCCTCTGCTCCCTTCCCCAGAACCCCTTCCCACCTCCCAAATAAACTTCCTTTTACACTACATCCGTCTTATGGCTGATACCTTGTGTGTTCTATTTTACACATACCATTGTTTGGATCTTGAATGTCCTTTTTGTTTGTTGGTTAGTTTTCAAGACAGGGTTTCTTTGTATAGTTCTGGCTGTCCAGGGACTTCCTTTGTAGATCATCCTGGCCTTGAATTCAAAAAGGTCTGCCTGCCTCTGTTTCCTGACACCACCCCCCCCCCCAGTGCTGGGATTAAAGGTGTAGAGATAATATCTTGTACTGAATGGAAGCATTACCTGTCAATAAAAGACTGATTGGCCAGTGAGTTGAGGCAGGATTAGAAGGTAGGTCATCCAGCAGAGAGAGAGAGAGAGAGAGAGAGAGAGAGAGAGAGAGAAAGAGAGAGAGAGAGAGAGAAAATATCCTAGGATTCAATCAGAGGAAAAGATTTGCCCTCAACACAGAAGAAGATGGTCCACGAAGCTGAGGACCAGGTAACCAGCCACATGGCAGAACTTAGAATAGGCTAACAGGTCAAATAAGTTATGAGCTAGTCAGGGAACAATCCAAGGTTGTTGGCCTAGGCATTTATATATAAGAATTCTCAGAGTCATTATTTTGAGGAACAAAGAGGCTGGGTAAAAAAAAAAACAAAACAAAACCACAAGATTACAGATGGCTTTAACAACAAAAGGCATGTGCCACAGCTGCCTGGTAGGTTGAATGTTCTTTAAAGGCCCCCTTGTTAAGAGATTGTTCCCCAGCTCATTTTAAAGTTGGGAGATGATAGAACCTTCTAGAAGTGGAGCCCAGTGGATGATCAATCAATGGATCAAGTTCTAGAAGGGGATATTGAAAGCCTGAGACTTTTGTGCATCTTTCATTGTTTCTTGGGTATCATGAGGGGAAAAAATATCTTCTTTCATATGCTCCTCTTGCTGTGAACTGTGCCCACCAAATACCCAAAGACTATAGGACCCAGTGACCTCAGACTGAAACTTCTGAAATCATAAGCCAAAATGAACTTTTTCTTCTTATAATTTGTTTGTCTCAGGTATTTTGTCTCAGTGACAGAAAGCGACTAAAACAAGTTGCCTCGAGGAAGATGGAGAACACTGGAAGAGGATGGTAAAGCAAGGCATCACAACAAACCGTTGGCAGAAGTGTTTGGTCCAAAGGAAACTCCAGTTCACCAAGCTCCAAATACCCAGAAGTGGGCTCAATCTGGACCATAGGAGGATGTCTGGTGACTAGATAAGAGCCATCATTCCTCAATAGCTTGTGAACCTGGTTTCCCTCTACCCAGATGAGTCATCTCCCTTACCTGTAACAGAAGGGATAAATGGCTACCTGTAATGTCTATTAGCATACCAAAGTGCATGCCTCCAGTGCATGCTTCCAGGCTCCCTCAGTATCACAAGCATCTGTTAGACATTTCAAAGTCCACGCAGGCATCTTAGCCCTTCCTACCTCCTCCCTACACTAAATCCCTCCAGCTCACAGGCTTCTCTCTCCCCAGCTACTCATTCTCTTTATCACCCTGCTGTTTTTGGGTCCCCAGCACTCCCCACTCTCTTTCTGCCTTGCCCCTGCTTCTCTCCAGGACCTCCCCACTTCTCTTCCACATACATGCCAATGAAAAATGCTTCACTTTTTAATACTGATTGATTGATTGAGTGTGTGTGTGTGTGTGTGTGCATGTGGTTGCACTAGGCTATGTAGGTGCATATTGAGGCTAGAGGTCGACATGATGTATCTCCCTCAATCTACCAGCTTATTTTATTTTTAAATAAATGAATCCCATTTTATTACTTAAAGTGTGAATGATTTAAAAAAAATAAAAATCTAGTGCTTGAAGAGATGGCTCAGAGGTTAAGAGCATTGGCTGTTCTTCCAGAAGACCTGGGTTCAATTCCCAGCACTCACATGGTGGCTCACAATTGTCTGTAACTCCAGTTCTAGGATATCTGACACTCTCACACAGATAATACATATAGACAGAACACCAATAAATAAATAAATAAATAAATAAATAAATGTCCAGCACGACTCTTGTACATAAAAAGTGAATTTATATCCTATGCTTCTAGCTCAGTGATCAGATGGACCTACTGTCTTTTCTGAGACATGGCTGGCTGGCAAAGTTAGGGCAACAGGACTGCCTGTCTACAGCCCTCCAGAGTTGTGGTTACAGTCACATGCTGCTGCATCTGGCTTTTATGTGGGTGCCGGGGATCTGAACTCCGGTCTTCCTGTTTGCAGAGTAAGAACAACCTATTAAGCATCTCCCCAGCTCCCCATGTGCCAATGTTAAGTAGTAGCACAAGACCCTTAAGGAACCAAACAATTTCTGGTGTGTGTTCTTGAGTTTCCCAGCCTCCAGAGTCAAAAACAAAATAAGCTTTTTGTGTCATAAATGACCAGGGTTGGGATATTTTGTTATAGCATAACAAAACAGGTGTAGACACAGATACTACAAAAATTTGTTAAAATTTAATAACTACTAATAAAATGCTTCATAATAAAATAAAAATTGAAGGAAAACTACTTAAAAACTTGACTATTTGCCAACAGGAAAAGTTATTCTAAAATGTGGGACATTAAAATAAATTTAAATTCAATTAAAATTAGCAAACTTAGAGGATTCCTGCTGTCACTGACTTCATATTGGGGGTCCTTTTTTGTTTATTGTTTTGTCTTTTGAGACAGGGTCTCAGGATGTAACTGGCTTTGAACTCACTATGCATTTGAGGACAACCATGAATCCTAATCTTCCTCTTCTCCCTCTTAAGTGCTGAGGCTGCAGGTGTGTGCTGCCATGCTGGGCTGGAAGATACAGCTAATGCAATAACACAGCTTGTGTTATAGTTCATCCAGAACAGGCAGAAGATTTTAGGATTGCTGGCATAAGAACATAGTTTGGAGCCAGGTGTGGTGGCACACGCCTTTAGTCTCAACCCTTGGGAGGCAGAGGCAGGTGGATCTCTGGGAGTTCAAGGCCAGCCTGGTCTACAGTGTAAGTTCCAGGACAGACAGGGCTACACAGAGAAACCTCCTTTCAAAAACAACAACAACAACAACAACAAAAACCAAACAAAAAAACAAAAAACAAACAAACAAACTGAACTAACCAACCAAACAAGCAACAAAAACCATCCAACCAAAACAAAACACAGTTTGGAAGCACCTTGATAGATGATACATGTATCTAAATATTTCTTCTTATTTTAGCAATAAGCACCTAGAAATGAAAGCAGGAAAACATTTTCTTTATAAGGCTCACAAAAATTACATAGTGCCTAGAATAAATTTAGCACAAAGAAATCCACTCTTTGTAGTGAACTATGAAATCCTTTTGAAAGAAACAATATTCTTTTTTTGGGATACAATATCACAAACAACAATTTGTTTCTAAACTAAAATGTACATGTGATGGATTATATGTCTATAGGAATATTTAATTAAATAAAATGGTGGGAATGATTCCAAGGAATGATAAATAGCCCCCAAATTTAGATTACATCTTTAAAAAAAAAAGTTAGGTGGCAAGGTGGCATACACCTTTAATCCTAGCACTAGGGAGACAGAGGCAAGTGGATCTCTGTGAGTTCAAGACCAGCCTGGTCTATGTAGACTGTAGAGAGTTCCAGAGCAGCTATGGCTATTAAGAAAGAAGCTGTCTAAAGAAAGAAAAGAGAAGACTAGGTGAAGAATAACAGGAGTCTGTCTTCAACAGATACCAAAACAATTCAAGTTCACTGAAATCAAGTCATTAGGATACTGGCACAGGCAGAGACAGAAAACTATAAATAGATTAGATAATCTGTAAATTGATTTCAGATCCCATGAGTACTCATTGTGATTAAATAGGTTTATCATTAATCCAGTGGCTTATGGAATATGTTATTGATAGCACAGGGAATGTATGAGGAAATTTGACTCTGCCTCTTATACCCTATAAAATAAATTTAGGGGAGCTGGAGAAATGATTCAGTGGTGAGGGGTGCGTGTTGCTTTTGTAGAGTCTGGAGTTCAGTCCTCCGCACCCATGTCAGGCAGCTCACAAGGTCCTGTAATTCCAGTTCCATGAGACCCAAGGGCTTCTGCTGGCAACTGAAACTCATATGCACAATGTCTCACACCACCCCCAAATTATAAAGAAAATAAATCCTTAAATAAATTTGTTAAAAAAATTTAGATTGATCAAAGATAACCGTATGGGTGCTAGGAGTCGAACCTGAGTCCTTCGGGAGATCACCCAGTGCTCTTCTGAGCTATCTCTTTAGTATTTAGATTGATCAAAGATAACCGTATGGGTGCTAGGAGTCGAACCTGAGTCCTTCGGGAGATCACCCAGTGCTCTTCTGAGCTATCTCTTTAGTCCCAAAGATAGACATTATTTACTATAAAAAAGCATGAGGACTTAGAATGGGCAAATACGCTTCAAATAACATATCATTATATCCATTAAAACCTTCTAAAATATTATCATGTGTTTACAAAAGAGTTAACGTGTACAATATACAAATATGCTAAATTGATAAGTAATAATGGCCCAATAGTAAGCATGGTGCACAGGCCGGTAATCCCAGCACTTGGGAAGGTCAGGCAGGAACATTAAGGGGTCAAGGTCTGGGGCTGGAGAGATGGCTCAGCAGTCTAGAGCACTGGCTGCTATTCCAAAGGATCTTGATTCCCAGGACCCAACCCGCAGGTAGCTCACAACAGTCTGTTATCCAGTTCCAGGGGATTCAACATCCTTTTCTGGCCTCTATGAGAACCAGGTATGTAAGTGATATGCAGACATACATGCATGCCCGAACACATATACACATAAAATAAAAAAAATTAAATTAAAATAAAAAAGACTTCAAGGTTATTCTCAACTACATAGCAACTTGGAGGCCAGCCTGAGCATGAGACTCTGCCCTCAGTAAGTGAATGAATGAATGGATGAATGAATACATAAATAAATAAGGAGAAGAAGGAAGAGGAGAAAGAAGAGGAGAAGGAGGAAGAAGAGGAGGAAGAGGAAAGGAGAGAAGGAAGAGGAGGAGATGAAAAGAGAGGGGAAGAGGAAGAGGAAGAGGAGGAGGAGGAGGAGGAGGAGGAGGAGGAGGAGGAGGAGGAGGAATCCAAAGCCAAAAGCCTGACAAGCTGAGTTTGATTCCCAGAATCAAGTAAGAGCTGGCTCCAGTTTGCACTCTGCCCTCCACACTGGTGGCTCAGCACATGCCCTCAAACACATCATGTTACACGAATGCACAAAAGCAAATGAACACTAAACAAGAAAAGGAATAGTAGTGGACTTAGAAGGGATTCTCAGAAGTATTTTGGAAGGAATAAAGCAAAATTCAGGATAGCAGATACAGAAACTGATAACATTTTTGTGAAGTAAATAGTTTTAGAGCCCATGTATGTATAAGATCACTTTTTAAAAGGGAGTAAAAGTCCGTCCCAGTTTCTCAAGTAAACAGGAGCGGAGATGATCATCTGAGTGTGGTCTGTTCCAACTTGTATCTGGATGGATAACAAAGCAGCTTGTTGTAGCCATTTACCAAACTTCTACCCAGCAGCCTTTCCAGGAAGCTGAGGGTTTCTTGCTCCCAGTCTTTCTACATACCTGGAAATATTAGTTAGACGGGTTTCCTTAAAAACTACTTTTGCCTCCGATGCCTGGCTTTGTCTGTCTGTCTGTCTGTCTCTTTTTCTTTTCTACTTTCTTTGTCCTCCTTTTCTTCCTCCTCCTCTTCCTCCTCCTTCTTTGTTGGCTCCAATGTAAGAAAGAAAACATAGAAACTAACAGAACAATAGACAGATAAACAAAAGCCCCATTTTTACCATAAATAGAAAATGAATTATACACAAAATAACTAGAAAGTTAAAAAAAAAGTTAATGGGCTGGTGAGACAGCTCAGTTGATAAAGGGGTTTTCTGTCAAGCCTGCATTTGATGTCTGGGCCTACATGAGAGAAGGAAAGAATCAACTACTGCAAGTTGTCATCTGACATCCATGTGTGTATGTACACATATACCCACCCACAATAAATAAATATAATTTAAAAAACGTTTTCAATCCTCCTTTGCCTGGTATGAAAGCTCCTACACCCTTTATGATTTTAAGAACCAATAGATGTTTGCAGAGGGAGTAGCTGTTTCGCTGTCTTCTTCAAGGTTGTTTGATGCTCTGTAAGGTGCCACCTTACAACCTCTGGTGGCACGGCCGCAGCATCAAGTCAAACCTTAATTCTCCATCTGGTACACAAGCTCCAGGGAAGGTGTGGTGCCTCCTGCAGCCGATGATGCTGTGTTCCTTAAACTACTACTCCAGGCTGGCTCCTCTAGGTTAGGGGATGACATTCAGGTCTATTCTTGACTGGAAAAATAACTCTGCTCCCTTCCCTTTCCTCACTTAGAACAATGATCTCATGTGTGGAGGAGCTAAAGTAGACGTTGAAAAGACAGCTCCGGGTAGGGAAAGGTCTCTGGAAGGGAAAAGGGCTCATCAGGAGGCCATTTAAAGCATCTTGTCTTGTTTCTCAAGGTTGGGAAGGATCGTAAGAATAGAACTGGAGGAAGCTAGCTCCACGCGGAAGAGTGGTGGCAGGTAATTATAAAGCGATGACTATCTGTGGTTCCCCCAGGAAGTGTGCAAATTATAGAGTGTAAGTTCCATCTGGTTCCTCCTGAGAAAAACAATGGGAGCTTTCGACACTGGGACACACCTGGGCCCCACCCCCTTCTTAGGCTTTGTCCGGGAGTCTCCCTCTGTAGACCCCTGCTGTCTACTGAGAGGTTGAAGTTAGTCACCTATCTATCCCTCCTTCCCTGACCCTCTCTGGTGAAGGCTGCTGTTCACCGGTTCCACTCTGACTTCTCTGTGGCTCCAGAGAAATGGCAAGAAAGTCAACACAGATGAGGTCATGGAAAGCAGATGCTGGGCCTGCGCTTGCTGTTCACACAAGGCAGCTTTTCATTTCTTTGGAAAATCCCACCTCAGGGCCCCCATGGAGAAATGGTCGCCCCCAAGACTCCTGCTTACTTAGCGCTGGTCTGGGAGGCCTGGGCTGGCTGACACAAGCACCACCTTTTTTAAGCCACATTGACCTCAAGTTGGCAGAGTACAGAAATAAGAGTTTGTGCGAGGGGCTCCTCCGGGGCAAGTCTGTGGAATTTTCCTGCAGCCATTTTGGCTGCACTGAGAGCAGCTGTTTGGCTTACAGATGTTTTGATGATGTGGAGACATTTTGATTCAACCCAAACCCAACTGTAAACCTTAACCACTTTTTAAAACATGTAAGAGCACAGATAACTTTATCCCACTCTTGAGCCTCACCCTTAATGATCTTTATGTTTAAATAATATTCCATAATAACATACCATAATTTCTTTGTTCATCCATTGACAGGCACCAAGGTGATCATGCATAGTGTCACAATAAATATAAATATTCAGAAACCCCTAAGGTAAGGATCTGACTTGATCATCCCAGCTATATATGGCATAGCTGGATTATATAGCAATTCTTTCTTTCTTTCTTTCTTTCTTTCTTTCTTTCTTTCTTTCTTTCTTTCTTTCTTTCTTTCTTTTTCCCTCTTTTTTTTCTTTTTTTGGTTTTTCGAGACAGGGTTTCTCTGTGTAGCCCTGGGTGTCCTGGAACTCACTCTGTAGACCAGGCTGGCCTCGAACTCAGAAATCTGCCTGCCTCTGCCTCCCAAGTGCTGGGATTAAAGGCGTGCGCCACCACCGCCCGGGCTTGCTTGCTTGCTTTCTTTCTCTCTCTCTCTCTCTCTCTCTTTCTTTCTTTCTTTCTTTCTTTTTTTCTCTCTCTCTATTGAGGAACTCTGTACTGGTTCCCATAGTGAAAGGACTAATTCACTTTTCAACCAGAGGCTTCATGTTTTTTAAGGTGTTCTTTTTTTTAAATTTATTTATTTAATTTATGTATATGAGTACACTGTTGCTGTCTTCAGACACACCAGAGGAGAGCATCAGACCCCATTACAGATGGTTGTGGGCCACCCTGTGGTTGCTGGGAATTGAACTCAGGACCTCTGGAAGAACAGTCAGTGCTCTTAACCACTGAGCCATCTCTCCAGCTCCTATGCAAGCTTCTTGACCCCTGTAGGCTCATCAGCATCCCACACCTTTGATAACAGCCATTCTGACAAACGCAATTTTGATTTGCGTTTCCCTGATAATTAAATTATACAGATTTTCCCTCGTGGTTTTTTGGCCATTTTTGTTTCCATTGGTAAGTGCTCAGTTCATTTTTACACATGTCACTTGGGTTACTTGTTCTTTTGTTGTTCAGGTTTAGTTCTTTTATTTTATCTAATTATTAATATTCTGAATAGTAATCCCTGGGAGGATGAGTAGCTGATGAAGACTATGCAGCTCAGACTGTCCTTGAGCTTTTGATGTAGCTTATGGGAGTGCTGGGTCCTCTGTCTCCAGGCTTCAGCTTCCTGAGTGCCAGGCCTACAGACATGCTACATCACTCTTAGCTCTATTTTTTAAATATAAGCAGCTCATAGCGAAAGCTTCCTTATGAATGGCTTTTGCTTAACCCACTGCTTTTGATAGGCCATGACTGTGTTTTCATGTGATCGTCGGATCTTTAAGTTCCCCCTCTGCTTTCACAAGGCAGATCGCCCGTTGTTCAGTCCCCACGTGCTTGGCTGGTTTCTGTTGCTTTGATTTCTAGTGACTTACGGTGATGTAATAAGACATACTGTGTGATTTCATCCTCGGTATTGTTTAAGTCTTGCACTGTACCTTAAAATAGAATCTGCTTTGGAGAGAATTCCATGGGCTGCTGAGAAGAATGTGCAGTTGTTGAACAGAAGATCTACATGTTCTGTAGATAGTTGTTCGTTAAGTCCATCTGGTCTGTAGGATGGCTTAATGTTACTCTGAAGAGTCTCTGTTGATTTTGGGGGGGAGGGTCAGATGTTCTATGTATTGGTGTTGGTGCGGTACTGAAATCACCCATTATTACCTAGTATTGGGACATAGATGTTCCTTTATATTCCATGTGTTTGTTTTGTACACTCGGAGTGTGCATTTTTACAGCCACTTCATCTTTTGGATGGGTTGTTGTTCTGTTTATTAGTATGTGGTGTCCTTCTCTGTCTCTTCCTACTGGTTTTGGCTTAATTTCTTCAGCTTTGTCAAATCTGAGCATAGCTATCCCTTCCTGCTTCACAGTTACACTTGCTTAGACTATTACTCTCCATCCTTTGACTTCAGTCTGTGTGTGTCTTTGCCAATGAATGAGGTGGACATTTTGCAGATTTCAAGCACCTTAATATCTTTTTAATGAACTACCAAGTCTCTGTCTGTTAAATGGAGAAATAAGACCATTTGCATTCAGGGATATAACTGAAAGGTATGGACAAATTTTGGTCAGTTAGGTTTTGTTTTGCTTTTTTTTTTTTTTAGATATGTTTTCTCTGTGTATCCCTGGCTGTCCTAGAACTCACTTTGTAGACCAGACCGGCCTCCAACTCAGATATCTGTCTGCCTCTACCTCCCAAACACTTATTAAAGGCATGCACCACCCTCCAGCTGTAATTTAGTTTAGTGTTTGGTGCTTTCCTAATTTTCATCGGCTTGGCTGCTCTTCTAGTGAAATCTATTTCTTCCTTTGCTCTTGTGCTTGGGTTTGTCTTCCTCTTCTGGGGATAGGATTCTCTTAAGTGTCTTCCTCAGGGCTGGCTTAATGCTCCGATATTTTTAGAGCATGCCAGCCAGTCTTAGAAGGTCTTTATTTCTAATTTTATCTGGAAGGATAGTGTTGGTAGTAGACTAGACTGACAGTTATGTTCTCTCAGGGCTTGAGAGACAATCTATAATTTCTCAGCCTTCAGAATTTCTGCTGAGATACCTGATGTTGTTCTGTTGGGTCTATCGGTATGTCTTTGCATGTGAGCTGGCATTTCTCCCTTGAAGCTTTGTGTATTCTCTCTGGTTTTGATTCTTGGCATTTTAACTACAGTATGGCATAGGAAGGAGCTTTTCTGATCATGTCTCTGGGATTCCACATACCATCTGTACCTAATGCCAACAATATATATTGTATATTAATATACATCATTCTGTCAATACTTCAGTGTTCAAATATTAATTGCAAGTTTTGTTCTAATTTAGTCATAGTCCCATATAATTACTTCATAACCTAAAAACAATCCAAATTTCATAGGTAACTATCAACATACTTTACATAAAATGAAGTGGGAAGAAGAGCATACACATATACACACACATACAGAAACACATGTACACACACATGCACTTACACAAACATACTGTAATGGTTTGTATATGCTCAGCCCAGGGAGTAGCACTATTAGAAGGTGTGGCCCTGTTCGAGTAGGTGTGGCCTTGTTGGAGTAGGTGTGTCACTGTGGGTGTAGGCTTTAAGACCCTCATCCTAGCTGCCCGGAAGTTAGCTGTGGTAGCAGCCTTCAGATGAAGATGTAGAACTCTCAGCTCCTCCTGCACCATGTCTGCCTTGATGATAATGAACTGAACTCTGAACTTGTAAGCCTTGCTGTTTATAAGGGTTTCCTTGGTCTTGGTGTCTGTTCACAGCAATAAAACCCTAACTAAGACACATACATACACAGACATATACATACACACACATACACAAGTACATGGGCACACACAATATACATACATGTACACACATGCACACATGGACACACACGCATGCACACATGCACGTTGCTATGTTATGGTCCTCACAGCCATGGCTGCGCATGAGGTTCTGAAAGAGTTCTGTAAGCAGAACATCTATTGCTTCTTCCTCCTCTTACTCATGCAGAGTTCTCAGACAGCAGCTCTCCTGACCTGAAGAGCTGACTCAGCCTTTGTCCTGGATCAGCTAATCTCAGTAGCTCTTACTTTTTTCTGTTTGTACTTTCACTGTGGACAAAACATGGTGCTCCTTACAGCTGCTGTATAGCAAGGCCCTGACTTTCCATTGGTTGTTAGGTCCGGTCATCCTGCCTACGGAGCAAAGCCTTATCTGTTTGTGCTTGCTGTCTCAGTGGCACAAAGATTCTGGCCAGATGGATATCTGATACTTCATTCTGATGAAATTGGAATAGTCCCTCTTCTGGGGACTAAGGCCTCCAATCTAACACAAGCTAAGTTGGTGTGGGAAACCGAGATCTATGTTGGTTATTCAGAGTGAGACTAAGAGGAACTATTCTTACTTCCGGCCCTCTATTCTCAGATCCAGGCTGAGGGCTACGGGATTCCTGGCTACAGATATACTATATCATATCATTTGCTGAGTCAAAGCCTGTACAGCTTGTAGTGTACAGCCTCTCATTCTGGGTGTTGTCTCCCTTTTGGAGCCATAACAGAGTCCCCGGCAGGCCTTCCTACAGCTCATCGGCTGGATGCCTCCAAGTGACAGAGTATGTGGTAGACCAGTGAATTCCATTCTTAGTACCACTGCTGAATTTCCTTAGCTGCAGTCAGAGTTCCCCAGAAGATGGAACAGAAAGGCCAGAAGGAGAAGTGGTTGCCGAGGGGCCATACTCCACTTCTGACAAGAAAATGTCTACCCCCTTGGCCCCACCTAAAGATCCATTCCTTCCCTCATTTAGGCCTTCTTTTCCAGCTTTGGATGCTTTCCCTGTACTGCTTAACACAGACACATGCAATGTGCGCGCGTGAGTGCACACACACACACACACACACACACACACACTCCCCTGTTGCCTCCCTCTGCTGACTCTCCCCTCTTCTTTTAAAGTCAGCTTGCTTCTCAGCTTGCTTTCCTCCCCTCCTCCAAGCCAGCAAATGCAGGGCTCTGCCTAATACAAGCCAGCCAATGTTTCTCCTCTCTCCCAAGCTTTTGCAGTCCTGACCTGTTGTTTCCTCTGGGGACCAGACCAAAGTACCTGGTGAGCCTAAACATCTGGTCACATCAACCCCCAGCCCACCCATGGCTCAACAGGCAAAGGCATTTGCACTTGCTGCACAAACCTAATGAAATGAGTTCTGTCCCCAAGACCCATGTTTACATGGGTGGAAGGACAGAACTGACACCACAAAGCTGTCCCCAATCTCCACATGTGAGCCACAGCATGCCTGCTGCACCTCCCTCCCACAGTATACACATACAATGCTAACAACAACAGCAACAATAAATGAAAAGCCCTTTTGTTCTGGGACACAGTTGGCTATGTGCCAGCTGTTGCCATGTGTCCACCAATTAAAAGGTAAAGGCTATCCACACATCAAGCCTAGAGAAATATCTGGTCCCTAGTAAGATAGTGGATGACAGATTGTAGCCACAGTGAGGCCATCAGCTCAGCACCCGTGGACCTTTAGAGCACAAGCCAGGCAACTGGATCCTGGGCCTGAACACCAAAGTTTATCAAAGTGGTGTAGATAAGGAAAGCTGGGGATTCTTGGGATGATATCTGAGAGTGTACCCTGAGGTGAGGTGAGTAAAGATGCCTTACCCTCATGGCACTGTCTTAGGGTTTTATTGCTGTGAAGAGACAACATAATCATGACAACTCTTATAAAGAAAAAGATTTAACTGGAGCTGGTTCACAGTTTTGAAAGTTTAGTCTGTTATCATCATGGCAGCGAGAAGCATGGCTGTATGCAGGCAGACTTGGTGCTGGAGGAGCCAAGAGTTCTATGTCTTGATCCAAAGGCAGCAGAAGGGGACCGTATCCTACTTAACACTGGGCGGAGCTTGAGCATATAAGAGAGCTAAAAGCCCACCCCTACAGTGACACACTTCCTCCAACAAAGTCATACCTACTCCAACAAGGCCACACCTCCTAATAGTGCCACTCACAATGGGCCAAGCATTCATGTACAAGAGGCTGTAGGGGCCAAACCTATTCAAACCACCACAAGCACAGTCTTTCATTCCTTTCAGGGAGCTGGAGACAGGACCTTAGCCACCAGGGTTCTTGCTGAAGATATACAACCATCCCCAGGACTGCCCAAAATGAAGAGTATCAGTAGGGACCATTAGCAGAAAAGGAAACCGTGTGACAAAGAAGGGAACTTGAAAGAAAACATGGCAACTTTTTTTTTTTCTTTTTTTTTTAAAACATGGCAACTTTAAAAGTAAGAAAACCAAAGAAGTGTTCTCGGCTGTAAATTCAGTCCAGTGAAGTTGTGTGATTGGAAGAGAGGGACAGAGAAAAGGAGAGGGGCGGAGCCACCTGGAGGGACAATACATAAGCCGTTGACAGAGGATGGACAGATGGTGGATGGCTAGATAGGTGGTAAATAGGCACATGGGTGATATATAGATGACTATGAGACAAATGGTAGGTCAATAGAGAGGATGTAAGAAGTCCAGCTGCTTTGTCCAGCCCGATCTGCTTGCCTCATCTGTTGAAGGCTGGGAATGAACTGATCAGCTCCTGCGTGGAGTTTCAGGGGAGCATATCTCGTCTGCACAGCCATCCCACCATGGCAAAACTGCCTCCACTCTTTCTTCCTTTTCCTCCAAAATCCTATCTTAGCCCACTCTGGTGCAGGTACGGGTGCATGTAGCTGTTTCCTGCCAGTGGAAACATCCCCTCTTGGGGGAAAGAGCAAAGCTCACAAGAACCAGGACATAAAGAAACTTAGAAGAACCACAGTTTCTAACCTCAAGGTTATATAAGCAGTAAAAACTGCTGGAGAGGGGAACCCTGCCTCCACTAGTCAGGGCTGCCTTGCAAGCTGTGCAGAAAGCTCTGGGCATCCAGCCTTCACGAGTCATCACCGTGCTGGGGTGAGCTTTTCACCAAAGCATCTGCGTCATCCATACTCCCATAAGAAACCCCTCACCCACACTTCTCCATATACTTAGTGCCCACCCTGATGGGCCACATGACCTTGTCCTGTAGCATCTCTTAGGAGAGAAGCTGTGGGTTTCTAGAGGCAAATTTGAGCAAAATATGATAGAATAAGGAGAATGGCATCCAGGAATATGAAGGCTAGTGGATTCTCTCTGACCCGAGACCTATGGTCACATCCCTGCCTACACTGGACAGTATCAGCCACTTCAGCTGGTGTTAAGCAGGCAGAGCCTTCTGGACACAGCCACAGCAAGTCATCTTCAGTGCTGAGCAAGCAGATATTCCTTCATTGTTCTGATCTCTTCCAATATTTTCTCAAGATTTCCTGACCAGTGACTCTCAGGAAGGTTTAGACTGTCTCATAGTGACAAGTTGTCCTGCCTAACTCTCAGAATCGGGGGAAAAAAGGAGGCAGAGTACCCAGGATTAGCTCTCCTGGATCTGGTCTCTCTGGGTTGTAGTTGCCTAATTCAAGAAAGGGCTAAGAGTGCTTGTCTAGAATTCATGAAGTCTGGGGTTTGATACCAGCACTAGATAAACCAGATGTAGTGGTAGAGACCAGTGGTCCCAGCACTTGGAATGTAGAGGCAGGAAGATCAGAAATTCAAGGTTCCCTTTGGTTATATAGCAAGTCTGAGGCCATCCCCAGACTGGGATACATGAGACCGCAGAAAGAGAGGGGGAGGAGCTAGAAACAATGTAGTACATACCTACTTCCAACTACCTGAGAGACTGGGGCCGGGGATTTGATTGAGGAATTTGATGCAAGCCTGGACAGCCTTTCCAGACTTTTTCTCAAAACAAAACAAAACAAAACAAAAAAACCAAACGAAGCAATTTAAAAAATGACAAAGTATCTATCTTTAGTGAAGGAGGAAAAAGTTCCCCCAGTGACTGAGAGCAGAGTCAGGACTTAGACATTCATGGAGACAGTAAACTCAGTCCTTGATGGTTGCAGCATCGAGGCTTTGGGGCCCAGCTGGCATGACCACAGGCCACTGCAGGAGGTCTGGATGGAGTGTGCCCTGAGTCATCTCAGGCATCCAAGGCCAGGGGAGTCATGCCTGGGATTGATGAACACCTTGGCTAAGAGCAACGTCAGTCCTCTGTCTGGAAGGTGAGTCAGGGGCCCACAGAAAGAGGCCTTCACATTCCTGGAGATGGCTTTGTCTTACTGTGCTTCCTTCCCAAAGTAACCTCAACAGAATAACAGCTTTCCAGATCATATTTCTACAGTGAAAACGGCTGGTGTGTGCCTTAGTTCCCAGGCACAGCACAACTTGAAAGCCAGACTCCTGTGGGATTTTAAAAAGTCATAAGCCTAAGTCTCCCTTCTATCCAGTCCACAGGCATATTTCCAGCACTTATGGAGTAACTACTATGTATCAGGCCCTGTGTCCTAGTCCACAGAAATTCTGAAGACATACCATCACCCCATCCCTCCACCCTGCCTCCCACTCATACTTCATATAATCTAGGGCTGGAGGACTCTAAACATCAGGGTAAGCCAGACTTTGTTTTCTGTGGCAGGGTCTCACTAGGTAGTCCTAGCTGACCTGGGACTTATTATGTAGACTAGGATAATAGTGGACAGAGATCGACCTGCCTCTGTCTCCCAAGAGCTGGGATCAAAGACATGGGCCACCACATTCATTCTTGCAATTTGCTTCAAACGGTGAGTTAGTTGAGGGTTGTGAGAGCCTCAACAGAGAGAGGGGAGCAGAGGGAAGCAAGGACAGCTTGTGTCAGGACCTCCAGGAGCCGATTGGAGGGTCCCTCAACCTCTCTTTTGTTTCTCTTCCTACTGTGGCCGCATTAAAGAAATCTCTTTTCTCTCCTTTTCATTATTACATGTTTCTTTCATTGACATGTTGGGGGCAGGTGACTGAGCCTAGCTTGCTAGGGCTTTTGGGTCCAGGATGTGACCCTAACAACTCTGGTAACATCTTGTCAAGTGGTGAGGCTCAGTTTGTGGGAGCACTTGGGTTCCAATATCCCAACTCTCAGCCAGACCATTAGTTGGGAGGCTGAGGACCAGAATGTTCTAATTAGGCCTGATGGCCAGCTGTTGCCTTATTTCATTCTACTATAACAATGGATATGTGCCTCCATTTCCTAGTGTAAATAGGTCCTAAGGTACCAAGTACTTGTACTAAGTCCTAGGTAGGAGCGTCAATAGATTATATGGATGCTGAGAGATGTTTGCTCTTTCAATGGACTGATACTGCTAAGTCATCAGTCCAGAAGCAGAAGTTTCCCTCTAGTGATGTCTCATAGTAGGCAGGGGAACACAAAACCCCCAAAGACACAGTCAAATAGCCCACAGATACTTAGGACTTTGTAGAAAGATGAACTTTTACTCTGGATCCGTCACTAACGGTGTGGTCTATGACAAATTGATTAATGACTCTTGAAACTCATTTGAACATTTGTCACAACAGTATGATTGTAGTAAGCTACCCTTAGTTGTTTGAGTGATTAGACAGTGTTTGTAAAATGATTAGCACAGAAGAAGACATGTTCAAACTGCCCTAGAAAGATGGCCTTCTTCACTTCCCATGAAGAGGCCCCATCTGCCAGCAGGTTGATCAGTTGGCTTTCGTTGCTAGGAAATCCCATCTTATGTATGAGTTGAATGGAGCCTGTTGCCCGTTCGCATAGGTAAGCGGAGCCTGGCAGCAGGGAGCAAGGGACCAAGAGGTGTATCACCATCAGGGGTCCCTACTAGATTCCCTGTAAGAGCCCCCAGAAGACACAGGACACTGGTCTTATTGGGTAGCAGAAAGGGTGCTGGGCTTAAAGCAACACAGAGCCCCATGCTCTGCCTTCATAGACATTGAATCTGCCCAGATCAAGAATAGGAGAGACAACGCCTGGAGTGAGCAAGGGCCAGGATAGAAATACTGCAATGGGTGTGTGAGGGCCTCCAAAACCAACTTCCTCAGACCCTTGCAGTGTGGGGAAACAACTTAGCTTTTCTGTCTTTCAGGTCTGCTATCTGGAAAACCATGGGAACTCTCCCCCAACCCCTGCCACACACACACACACACACACACACACACACACACACCCCAGATATTTAGAACATGGCCTGGCCCATAATGTAACAGACCTGACAGAAGTGAAGATATTTTACTGAGTCAATAGACCTCAATAGAATTCCCCAGAACTTGTATGCTAGGGGAAGGAAAAGGCTAGTGCCAGCTGAAGGATGGGGGGACTTGTCACCTGAAAAAGATTTCACAAATCAGACTCTACCTTGACTGAGACTGCTTAGTTACATATCCTATAGGGTCCCTGGAAAGATGGCCTGTCAGGGAAGGGTATGGTGGTGGTGGTACAGCTTAGTGTGCAGTCACCGGATCTAATTGTTTTTCATTCCAATGTGGTCACAATGAATACATTTCCTCTCTCTGCTTTTCACAGGTCTTTATTTGTCTGTTTAATTGATCTGTTGAGGACCAATAGCTGAGCCTAGCATGTTAGGGCTGTAAGGATCCAGACTTTGACCCTAACACCTATGGTGACTATGAAGACTATGCTTTAGCCACTTGGTACAGGGTATGACCATCATGGGCCCCCAGTTTTTATGATCATGGTGGCAGTTAGAGAGCCTACAGATCACAGACAGATAGACACATTTGTGCATGACTTCTTCAGCACATTCCTGCCTAACTCTTACAGTGGCAACCCTACAGGGTTACATTGTAAACATGTATCAAAGTGTCATTCTGAACTCCGTCAATACAGGCGATTATGAGTCACTGAAAAAACAAACAAATGGGCTGGAGAGATGGCTCGACAGTTAAGAGCACTGATTCTTCCAGAGGTCCTGAGTTCAATTCCCAGCAACCACACGTTGGCTCACAACCATCTGTAATGGAGTCTGATGCTCTCTTCTGGAGTGTCTGAAGATAGCTACAGTGCACTCATCTTCATTAAATAAATAAACCTTTCAAAAAAAGAAAGAAAAGAGAAAACAAACACACAAACAAAAGGTGTTGTTCTATCTCCCCAAGGCTCAAGGATCATCTCAGAAGAGGAGGCAGAAAGAGTGTAAGAGCCAGAGGCTGGGGATGACTACAGCAAAACAGTGTTTTGTGGTCCCAACAGGGCAGTTCCACATAAGAACTCAGTGTTATGTCAGCCTCCAAAAGACCTGAGCAAGATGAAGCCAGACAAAATCCAAGCATGGAGAGGGGAGGTGGGTAGGAAGTCCTGCCCCTAGCGAAGGAGCTTTTGGCAATTGATGGCTGTTGGGAGAGGAAGAGCTAGTTTTCTTTAAGGTTGTGACCCCTTGATAGACCAACCACATCCAGAGGTAGCATTCAGGTGCTACAAACAGGATTTGGTAGGTTTTAAAAAAACAGAAGACATGAAGTTAGGTGGGCAGGATGATGATGTTGGGTCTGGGAAGAGATGGGGGAGGGGGAGTGAATATGCTTTTAAGATTGTATGAAATTCTCCAAGAATTAATAACAACAACATTATTATTTTTTTTAAATGTTCTGAAATGGACATAGAAGCTGTAAAAATTACTGGAGGGTTCAGGAACATCCATAGGGCCCCACTTTGTGAAATAAAGAGTCCAAATTTAACCGTATCTGTCCAGCCTCCACTAAAGCATTCTTGCTGCCTGCCACGACCTATGGAGAATGGGAGGATTTCTGTGTGCTTAATCGCAGAAGGCTTAGTGGAAAACGGAGTCGGGGAAAGAAGAGCCCCACTTGCTTGGTGGTTCACACCGCGGTGATACCTTGGGTGGGGCCTCTAGGTGCTTTCTCTACAACACATCCAGACATCTGCTGATTACTTCAAAGAAGAGTCTGTGGTGGCCATTATCTTTCTTTCATCATCTTTAGAGGACAGAACTGCCTCTAACTCTGTGCTTCATGCACTGGGACTTTGGAGGTCAGGGAAGATGAAAGGAGTGGGAGGAGGGCTTGGGGACCAGAAGCTTTCGAAGAGAAGATGAACATCTGGAGGGGCAGGTGTGAGGTGTTCCAGGCCAGATGGTGGCAGGTGGCCAGGCTCTGTGAAGACCAATTAGGGATGTGGAAAGCAGACAGTTGGGCAGGTGTCCGGTTGCTGTGAAAGGGATTTGTTCAGGTGAAACCAAGATTGGTTTCCAGGGTTTCATCACTGTTTGTAGCTGCCTTCAAGCTTTGCCTGTACAGGCAGTAGGAATCTCTTAAAGGCAGAGTAGCTTGGGAAACAGCTAGAGAAATGGAGACAGGGAAGAAGCAAGGCAAACCTACATCTCTTCTCTGCGATGCCCTAAGGGAGAACAGATCTCAGAGCCACTTCTGAAACCCTCACTTGGTTCCATGTGCTGACAGAAATGTGGCCTGAAGCTCTTTGTCTCTTACATTTTCCCTCGTGAGCCTAGCCTTTAACGGCTGAGCCATCTCTCCAGCTCCCTCTGTCTCCCTCAGCCTCTGTGTTGAACACTTGAACTTGGTTACATGTGACAACAGAGTACTGCCCTGACCCCTTAAGGGTTCTGTGAATATTGTCTTCCTGAAACTCACAGTCCTGGGACCTGAGACTTAGTTGGGCCTGAGGTCTATGCCTGATGCCTTCAGAGATAAGGAGTTCTGGGTGAGCTGCTGGGTGGATAATTAGTGTGGATGGTTCAGTGCTGCAGAGAAAAAGAAAGACTGCAGTTCCTGAGTGCCCACTTTGAGGGCAGAGGAGCCACCCTTGCGCACGCACATTTGATATCATCAAGCCTTGGATATGAAATTAGCAGAGAAGCCCTTTGGACAGCCACTCTCACAGACAGAATGACCATTCCCTTTGAGGTGGTGCTAATAGTGAAAATGTTTGCTATCTGTTTTTGTTGTTTTGTTTTGAAACAAAGTCTGTCTACTCTGCCTCCCAAGTGCTGAGATTAAAGGCATGCGCCACCACTGCCCGGCTTGTAGAGATCTTCTTGTCTCTGCCTCCTGAGTACCATGCCCAAGAGGCCCCCACCCCATACACACATACCCATGCTTTTGGGGACTAGATAATAGGCAAGTACTCTTACCAAGTGTGCTATAGCCTCAGCCTTCAGTAAAACATTCTTAAATGGTAATATCCAGGAAACATATTGTTCAATTAAATCCAAGCACAAGGCTCTTTGTTTTAAATGTATTTTGGAAGTCTCTGGTGTAGTTTGCTCTCCCTGGGTGTTGATTCTCGCCTTCAATAGGATCTCAATCTGAAGGATCCCTTGGGATAGTCCTCTGGGGAAAGCTGAGGTAGGAGGAGCCAAGAGGCAGTCTGTTTTCCTGCTGCCTTTGCCATTCTGCTCGCCCAGTCACAGAACTTTACAAGCATCGAGGATCAGCCTGGGCCATGGGAGCCCTTGAGCCACCCAGAGACCTCACCAGGTAAGAGAGACACAGCTGGAGAAATGAGGGAAAACAAGAAGGGCTAAGTGGGCTCTGAGCTTCAGAGTAGCCAGAGAAAGGCTCAGGAAGGAAGGAGACACCGCAAAGGAAGAATCGAGTCCATTGAAAGAGCAGGCTTAATCCTGCTGAATTCACGCAGGCAGCTCTGAGTGACTTACATTGTTAATTGTGGCTTTGCCGAGATTCACAGATGGTTTTCTATTGATTGGGTTTTTTGTTTGTTTGTTTGTTTGTTTGTTTGTTTTAACCAAGAGTGGGAGGCCTTAAATGAAATCCCAGATCATTGATCTTGAGGGAGCCATCATAACCATCCACTTACAACCATTCCCTATAATGAAAAATGCAGGAGAAGGATTTGTACAAGGGTCTCCCACACAGAGGATCTCCCACACACAAGGTCTCCCAAATGGAGGAAACCCCCCCACGGAGGAACTCCCACACAGAGGGTCTCCCACACACAGGGTATTCCACACAGAGAATCTCCCACATGGAGAAAACCTCCCACAGAGGGTCTCCTACACGGAGGAGGATGTCCTCTATAGAGTCTGTGTAGAGAATGTCTGTGTAGCTCTTTTACGTAGACGGTCTTCTATATAGGGCACATGAAGAGATTAATGGAGTGGTGCCAGCCTGGGGAACATGAGGCTCTGACTCCAAAACACAAAGAAGGGAGGGGGAGAAAAGAGAGGGACAGGGAAGGAGAAAGAGAGGGCTTCCTGTCTTCAGGCCTGGTTCATGCAGTGCTGGTGGTTGAACTCAGGGCTTTCTTTACGCATCCCATGCACACAAGCAGTGTACCCAGTGAGCTACACCCGGCTTGTTCTTTCAAGTTTTGACAAATGCACACCAAAGATGTAAAACATTTCTATCACCACAAAAAGAATTCTCTTATGCCTAGGTTGGTTTCACAGGGCACATGCTTATAAGGGCCCTGTGCTTGCTTCAGGGCTCTGCCACCACCTTGATTGTTGAAACAGAGTCTGGTAGGCTGGCCTCAAACTCATGAGCCTCCTGCCTTAGCCTCTAGGGTGCTGGGAAGAAGCCCTGTGTTTTCATTTTGCATTGTTTACCACAAATTACAGATTGGTGTCTCTGTGTCCCCTTGCTACTGGTTCTCGGCTACGGACAACCACTGATCTGATCTGTGACTTCCAGAGTTACTTTTTTTCCTTGTTAGTTCCAAGGATTAAGCCTAGATGTTGAGCAATACCCGGCTTTTGGACCATTTTTAGAGTTTCATATAAATGGAATTGTAAGATATGTGTTGAGTTTCTTTTACTCAGAACGATGCATCTTGAGAATGGTCCATTTGTGAGCGCTTATGCATACACACAAGTGTGTGTGTGTACACTTCTTGTTCCCTTTCCCTTCTCCCTCTAGCTCTGATCCAAAGGTTTCTTTATTATATGTAAGTAGCTGTCTTCAGAATTCATTAAAGATGGTTGTGAGCCACCATGTGGTTGCTGGGATTTGAACTCAGGACCTCCGGAAGAGCAGACAGTGCTCTTAACCGCTGAGCCATCTCTCCAGCCCAGAATAAGTGTATTTTTAACTTGTCAAGAACTATCAGTTGGCCGAGCAGTGGTGGCGCATGCCTTTAATCCCAACACTTGGGAGGCAGAGGCAGGTGGATTTTTGAGTTCGAGGCCAGCCTGGTCTATGGAGTGAGTTCCAGGACAGCCAGGCTTACACAGAGAAACCCTGTTTCGAAAAACCAAAAGAAGAAGAAGAAGAAGAAGAAGAAGAAGAAGAAGAAGAAGAAGAAGAAGAAGAAGAAGAAGAAGAACAACTATCAGTTGTTTTCCCATTTTCCCAAGTGTTTTTATTGTTAAACATTTCCATCAGCGGTGTATGAGGGTTCTGATTGCCTCAAGTTTTTGCTAGCACTTTGCACTGGTGTGTGTGTGCAAGTGTGTGTTTGTGAGTGTGAGAGTATGTATGTGTGTGAGTGTGTTTGTGAATGTGAGCATGTAAGTGTGTGTTTGTGTGTGTTTGTGAGTGTGATTGGGTGTATGTGAGTGAGTGTATGTGTGAGTGTGTGTGAGTATATGAGTGAGTGTATGTGGGTGTGTGTTTGTGAGCATGTGTTATGGCTTTACTTTTACTTTGCACTTCCTAGTGGCTAAAGATATTGAGCATCGTTTCATGAGGTTGTGACTGCTTGTATATCTTCTTTTGTGGTATTCAAATAGCGTCTCCATATGTTTATTTTCTTTTTTGTTTGATTTTTTTCTTAATGTGAAAGTTACATTTGTCTATTTACTTATTTACATGTGTGTACACATATGTACATATGCATGCTACAACATGTATGTAGAGGTCAGAGGAGTTGCTTCTCTCCCTACCATGTGGACCCTCATGGAACTCAGGCCACCCACTTGGCAGCAAGTATCTCTACACACTGCACAAACTTGTCTACTCTTAAGTTCTTACTAAGTCCCTCTTCCCCTAAGACAGGGCTTCTCTGTGTAATCCCTGGCTATCCTGGATCTCACTTTGAAGATGAGGCTGTCCTCTAACTCACAGAGAGCCACCTTCCTCTGCTTTACAAGTGTTGGGATTAAAGGTATGTCCTGCCACCACCTGTCTTGGTCATAGTGTCTTGGTCATAGTGTCTTGGTCATGGTGCCTTGGTCATGGTGTCTTATTACAGCAATTGAAAAGAAATAAATACAGTGATTTTTGCTTTTACCTTTTAAGCATATTGAAATCGTTTTGACATCCCCATATAAAGCTTTGGGGTGAGCTCAGCTTTCTTAAAGTTTACTATGAGGCTTTGCCGAGGGAGGCTTTGCAGAAGCAACTTTTGCTTTAGGTCTATGCAAAGTCATTTTCCCATTGCTGGATAAACCCTATGACCAAGGCATTTATAGAAGAAAGGGTTTGTTTTGGGCCTACAGTTCTGGAGGGTTAGGGTCCATGTTGGCCAAGCAAAGGCATGGTAGCAAGCACAGAGCTGAGAGCTTCTGTCTTGAGCCACAAACTGCAAGTAGAGAGAGAGAAAGTTCACACACTAGGAGCACTGGGTACAGTGCATGGCTTTTGAAAGGTCAAGGCCTGTCCCTCAGTGACACACCCCCTTCAGCAAGGGCAATTCTCTTAAGCCTCCCCAAACATGCTACCAACTGGTACCAAGTACTCAAATACCCAACACTTATGGGAGATGTCTCATCCAAATGACCATGGTGTGTTTTACTCAGTCCTTGAACAAAAAGTTCAGTGGTGTTGGATGACATCTCCCCTCTCTAACCCCATTTCCTCACAGCCCATGTGAGCTCTGGAGATTGTGCCACAGGCAGAGTCCTAGTTCTTCTTTGCATGGTCATGTGGGGTTTCACGATACCCTTTCACAGTCGGCTTTTAATTACATCCTCAAGGAGATTCCTCTAGCCCCAGCCTCTGCCTGCTTAGCCTGAAGACTCCTTTAGCC
>NW_021620939.1:910986-960611 GCF_004785775.1 Grammomys surdaster | reverse complement strand
CCTCTAGCCCCAGCCTCTGCCTGCTTAGCCTGAAGACTCCTTTAGCCCCAGCCTCTGCCTGCTTAATCAAGCAAGATCATAATGTTGTGCCTGTCCTTTCTTCTGTACTGTGACAGGGGCTCCCTGAAGAGAGCCAGGGTGTGCCTGGGTATCTGCTCATTTTCCAACTCTTCTTCATTACGGTTCTGCACCACATGTGCAGTATCCAGACATGGTTTTCTCACATTTATCTAATTCCCTCATTATGTGTAGCAGGAGACCAAGCCTTGCATCACCGTCACCAGTAGAGGATGAGAACTTGATGACCAGGTTTAAAGATCTGTTTTTATTTCCTGTGTATGAATGTTTGCCCCCCTTCTCTCTGTGTGTGCGAGTGTGTGTGTGTTTGTGTAAGTGTGTAAATCCACCATGTGCATGCAGTACTCATGGAGGCCAGAATGGAGTATCTGTTATCTTATAGATGGAATTATAGGTGGTTGTAAAGTCATGGTTGTAAGCCACCATGTGGGTCCTAGGAACAGAACCTGGGTCTCTAGTGCTCTCAACCATCAGGCATCTCTCCGGCCCTATTTATAGCGGTGGGAACTTTCAACTTTTCTTTGTAATTTTTAAACTCCACAGTAAATGATATGGGAACAAGAAAGGACACAGGGACATCTGAGGTCTGCAGATTTGACAGCAGCAGTCGGGGTTTAGGATACTTGGGAAGCGATTACAACAGGGAGCCTGATAGCTCTGTGGAGGGACCAGGGGGTTTGTGGGGTGCAGGCATGAAGAGCATGAAAAAAAAAGAATTCGATAGCCTCAAAAAACCCCTAAACATTGCATTTTGTCGTTGTTGTTTACCTGTATCTGTTAATTAATTTTGCTACTGAGATGGCTCACAGATAGCCCAGGAACACACCACCATCATGGGTTAGATTATTTTTTGTTTTAGAAGTGGAAAACCCAGTATTCTGTAAACCAAGGTTTCTTCTGAGACATGAATCTCAACCTTGGTTATATTAGGATCAACAGGGTGTTTAAAATTCTGACACACAATCTGCAATTGAATAAAAAAATGTCTGTAGTGTGGCTCCATGTATCTGTATTTAAAGAAAAATTCTCAAAGGAACTATCATCTTTTAAAAATTTTTAAACATTTAAGAATTTTTTTTATGTGTATGGGCATTCTGTCTGTGTGTATATGTATGTCCATGTGGGTGCAGTACCTGTGGAGGTCAAAAGAGGGCATTGGATCCCCCAACTGGAATTACAGTTGTGAGTTGCCATGTGGGTGCTGGGAATTGAACCCACTGAGACATCTCTCCAGCCCCCAAGTATTTATATTTGTGTTTTCTCTGGGCCATGCCCGAGTGCTGCTGAAGCTGAGTTCACTGAGGTCCTCCATCAGCTGTGCTAGCACCATAGCACTTTCTCCCTGGGCATCTCTAGATGAGCCTCTGTGTCTTTGACCTCCTGTTCATCTGCTTTCTTCCCCTCCATGATCTCAGAAGGAGACCCAGGAGATGAGACAGGGAGGAGGGCAAGCACAGTGGGTAAGAGTGAATGCAGGTACCGCATGGTGGAGTGAGAAGATGCCATCTCTAGCAGATGCTAGAGAATCCCTATTGCCTCTGGCTCTTCCTCTGCTCCTGAGCTTCCTTCTGCCACAAATATGTCTGAAGCTAGCCACTCTGTTGATGACTGTCCCAGGTCCTCTGCCCACACTTTGTCCTTCCTACAGACTGATAAAAAAGCCCTGGCGTTCCTATCCATTCATCACGGATGTGTGGGCTTGTCTCCTGGGAGCCGAGCACACAGTTTCTCTGTGATGGAAAGTGCCACAGGCCTGTGTCCTGTTGTTGACTTGAAGGCTGACCTTGGGTCAGTTTGTTCCTCCACCTGACAAGCCAGAGGGTTGAACTCGTGCTTTCTACAAGCTCTGCCCTTCTGAGGAAGGCCTCAGTGGTTAGCTTCAAGGACTCCTTCCTGAGCAGATGTATGTGACATCTGGTAGGTGTTGACTGTGTCCTTGACAGTGCCCAACTCTGACAGAAGTGGCAGTGGGGATAGTATCTGAGAGGACGGTGGTGGGAACATGGATGTGGACCAGTGTGTTGTGGGAAGTGGCTCGTTATGTAGCCTTTTCCTTTCTTCTTTAAATATTATTTGTGTTATGTGTGTGTGTGTATGTATGTATGTATGTATGTATGTATGTATCCCCTCCTTACTTCCTCTCCCCCCACCCCCCGTGAGTGTGTGTGTGTGCCATAGCCAACATGTGGCAGTCAGAGGTCAATTCGCTGGAACCAGTTCTCTCCTTTCACCATGCAGATTCTGGGGATCAAACTCAGGTCATCATCAGGCTTAGCAACAGGCATCTTTACTTGCTGAGATCTCTTGCTGGTTTGTCTGTCTTTTTTTTTTTTTTTTTCTCTTTTCGCTCTTCAATCCAAGTATGCTTGGATACCTTTTCATTTAAGATAACCATGATCCAAATGTTAGTCTTCAATTTATTTTACTGAAAATCCAGCAGGCAGCGTTCAAAGCGAGGTTACACAGAAAACGGCACTGCATCAGTACGGCCCCTCATTGTGCGCGTAATATGTACAGCGTAGGAATGTCTTGTACATTGACGGAACAATGTGGTATTAGACGGTCTGAAGGAGACATATTCAAAGCTAACCCCATTTCTTTTCAGGAAAAATGATTTTTTCCAAAGTCTCATGTGTGACATAAAAAGTGTTTGGTTTGAAAGATGGCATTCAGCATATCCCTGCTGCTTCAGGAGGGAACATGTTTGTCCTCTCTGGACTCCCGAGTGTTGCTGGAGGCTCCAGAAGATTGGGAGTGGTGAACAGGGCCGTCGAGACAAAGACTGTGGGAGAGGAGCCCGTCCTTGGGAGAACTTTGGAAGCTGGTACAACGGGTCTTTCTTGGGGCCTCTCTGGGCAAGATTTCGTGAGCATTGGTACTACATCCAAGAAAGAGGCCAGGTCTCACAGTGAGCCCTGGAGCAGTATTCTGAGGAGGCCTAGCCAAAGTCAGCAGCTGAGGGGTCCTCACAAGGACACTGGATGGAAAAGATGCCCATGTGATGTTGGTGGCATCTAAGAGCCACTAGAAACATCAAAAAAGCAGCCCCTGGGAAAGCTAATCCCCTGAATTGGGGGGGATGGGGACTGAGAGATGCAGGTTCCTCCTCTACAGGTAAGGGCTCAAAGTTGCTTCCTGGTGCCTGTGCTACAGCCCTCAGAGATGCACACACACTACTGACACCGCCCAGATCGAGGTGGACCGCAGGAGAGCAAAAGGGTAAGCCCCATTGGCTCTGGACCTGTTTACAGAGCAAGGCTCTGAACTTCGGAATGTTTTCATGAACTGTGGCCTGCTTCTCATTGATTCTTGTGTTGACATCTGCTTTGTAACCAAGGTACTACTGCCAGGCCTCTCCTGAGCATCAGTGGGGCTCCGGCCAAGAATAAGAGTAAATGCCTACATTCAGATTTTGCTTTTGTTTTTGTTTGTAAGACAAGGTCTCAAGTAGCCCAGGCTAGCCTCTAAATCTCCATGTAGCCCAGGATGACTTTGAACTTCCAAAGCCCCTGCCTCTCCCTCCCCAATGCCAGGTTTATAGGGACATGCCACCATTCCCAGTGAGACACAGATTCTTAATGCATGGGAAATTAAGCTTATGATCGAATTGAAGAACAACATAAATGATTTACTACTTCGAACTATTCCACAGCTACTCTGTTCAACTGTTGTGGATACGGCCTTAATTAACGAGAGTGCCTCAAAGTGCAAATGGAAACAGAAAGAGAAACAAAAAGGTAGCCACTCAGTGGGACTGGAAAGAACTGGAAAGAAACCTTCCGCTCTGTAGTGTTATGTAGAATTTCGTTCAGGATGTTTGGTAGGTGGAGGAAGGCAACTGGCCCTCTCTTGGTTTTGAACTAGCAACAGTGATCCCCTTTTACCTTTGGGAACACAAAGCCCAAACCACGGCTTTCCTGGGCCCTCTGCCATGTTGCTAACGGAAAGAACTTGTACTTAGGCTTTATGTTTTTCACTTGTGAAGCATTGGGAGCATGGGGAGCTCCTTACTGAGTCAGTTTATGGACCTTAGAAACTCCAGTTCGGTGGACTCTTTTGTGGATGTGAGGCAGGAGTGCACATGTGTCTAAGTGTGTATTGCCCATGGAGATGCTCCCTGGATACTGTTCACTTTATTTTTTTGAGGTAGGGTCTCTCCCTGGCAACAAGACTCACTAAATGGGCTAGGCTGGCTATGATCTCCAGGGATTCTCTTGCCTCTACCTCCCAATACTGGGATAACAAGGACATGTCACCATTCCAGGCTTTAATTTTTTTTTAAAAATGTGGAGCCATCTCATCTCTTTGGCTTTTTGAAAGGAAGGTCTGGGTGAGCCAATGGGCCTTCCCATGTGATCTCTTCTGCATACTTCCACTACTGTGACACCATCTCCCACGAGGCCCTAACCAGAGATGAGCAAAAGCTGTCACTGCTCTTGAGCCTCCAGAACACCCAGCTTCTGGTATTTTGTTATAAAACAACAGAAAACTGGCTAAGACAAGATCCTAGACTGTGCAGAGCTACCTGTGATACGGGAATCAGACAGCTTTGGCTTACTCAGATCTCCCACACTGGGTCATTCACTGAGGTAATCTGTGATACTGATCCCCTTCCCTTCTCATTGGGCAGCACTGTCTGGGTAGCACTTTCTAGACTCTGTTTTCCTGCCTTTACTGGTCCATTGAGCCATGTTAACTGGGACCATCTAACAATGTTCCTGACATCTTCCCAACTCGAGGAGACTGCCTAAGTCCTGCTGTGTCTGTCTTACCTTTATCTCCCTTATTGTCTCTACTGGAGGACCCAGGCTGTTCTGTTGGAGGTGTTCACCTTGGCTCAGGAACCATGGCAACTGGGAAGGATGAGAAGATCAGTTTCCTCAAGAGGAGCCTGGCAGTGTGGCTACTTCCCTTAGTAGGTTAGAATGGCTAATAGTAATAATGACAACAATACTGTGGATTCATTCCGGCAGGGACCAATTTTACTCTTTAATCCCAGTGTGGTGGCCTTTAATCCCAGCACTCAGGAGGCAGAGGCAGGCCGAGGCAGGCAGCCTGGTCTACAGAGTGAATTCCAGGCCAGCCATTGCTATACAATGAGGCTCTGTCTCAAAAGGAAAAACCAAAACAGAGTCCATTGCCTGGTACCAGAGATGGTATCTAAAACACAAGTAATCAAACCTACTGGTTGGTGAGTAATCGAGAAGTGAGTGAGGGGTGGACCACAGGCTGGGTTTTTCCCCCCCCAGCAACTATAAAAACAAACTAAGAAATAAATGCCATCCCCCCAGATTCAGTATTCTAGTCTGAAGCGAATGACCCATGATCTTCTTTTTAAAGGGCAGGGTCCAAGTGGCCCCGACCTTGAGATCTTGTTCCTGTAAGCCAGGTGCTTTTCTTTTCTCCCCGTGGGAAGCTGGTTGCCACATCCCCTGCACACAGATTTCCCCAAGAGACTGAAGCCAGCTGTAGCCACTTAAGCAACATATTTAGGGTGCTTGAGATTACACCTAACTCCAGGAAAGCCTGTGAGGTGACATTCCTGAGAGTTCCTCCCTGCCTTCTTTCATTGAAATAATTTCAGGTCTCTCTTCCTGCTAGGTTCAGAAAGAACTCCCCCAGGGGGCAAAGTCCTCTGGAGGGTGGTTCAAACCCAGCTTTAATGACATGCACTCATAACTTAAAAACCATCTTCTGGTAATTACCTCAGGCACTGGGCAGGCTGGTAAGTCACTATTTGTCAATAGTGGGAAGAGAAACAATGGACATCCGGAAGAGTCAAGTTCCACTCAAGGCTTGCTAGCTTTTCACAGAGGTGGAAGAGGGAGGCTGCGTTGGTTTTTCTGTCTTTATCAGACAGACTGAACTGGTGAGGCACTAGGCTACCCATGCTAGGTTATTGGCCAATAAAAATAAGGCTGCCTGGCATTTGCAGAGTATACTAGGGATACTCACAAAGGAGGCTGGGCCATGAATGAAGGTTCTGTCTTCCCTTTCTCTTGGTTATTCCAGGACCAAAAAAGGCAACTTCTATATGAGGGATAAATATTTTAAACAAGAGTACCTACCTTTGAATTTCTTTTATTTATACATTCACAGAAAATAGAGTGGAGGAATGTCTCTAAGGTCAGGGCAGAAAGAATATATCTATTTAGCTATTCATTGATTTAACAATCACTCATGATTATGTACCCTATGTGCCAGGAATTCTTCTAAGAGCTGAAGAAGGTTGTTCTTCTGCAGGACAGATTTAGTTTTTAGAAAGCTCAGTTGCCCATTTCTCTTCATCAAAATTATGTTTGAAGAGAGTCTTACTCTTCCTTAGGACAGCATCACTAGAGACATTTCCAGATTATTAAAAGCCTTCCAGAAACTCCTGTTAAGATCCAATCAAATTGGTTTGAGCCACCAAGGAGAATTCTTGGCTCATGCTATTGAAAAGACAGGGAATACTGCAGGCCTGGCTTTCTCCACAGGCTGGCTTCTCCCTGTCTTTGGCTCAGTCTCCCTCTGTGTAGAGTTTAATCTAGGCCCCAGGCTCCACACTTCATCAGACTTTAACTGTGACACTCTGACTGTGGCTGATCTGTTCATATTCCTGTTGGTGGAGTGGGGTGGGGTGAGGTGGGGGTGAAGGACATCAGCTGGATCAGGAACAGGTGTTCTGAGCACGGAGCTCTGGTTGCCCAGAATGGAAATGTACCAGCCACCTGGAAAGGAAAAAAAAAAAAAGACTAAAGCTTTGGGGCAAAACAATAGCATGAGAATTCAACCCACAGATTTGAAAGCAATCAACTTGCCATATTTCAACAATATGTGGGTACAATTAAAGTCAAATTTCCCCATTTAGAGTCCTAACTAACGACCGCAAATGTCTTATCTTTTCCTTCTTCATGGTTCCACCATGCCTGGATGAACTAAGGAGTGTTCAAACGTTAACGAATGTGGGCATCTTTGATGAAAACACTACACGATGCTTGGGGCAGAGATAGAACTCAGAACTACTCTGGACTGTTACCAGACCAGGTGCCACTGTTGTCTTCACAGCAGAGGGGTGTCATTCCATTTGGGGCTGGGCCTCTTGTAGATGATGTTGCCTCTGACAGAATCAGGGGTTACTCCGGTTAGGATAGAGGTTAGTTTCCTGTGTAGGAAAAATCCTTCCTATACCTTGATGCTACGGAGTTTAAGACCTTGGTCACTGGAGTCTTCAAGCTGTGTTTAGACAAGCCTTTTCTGTCTGAGGGCTTGAGGATGGAGGGTAATTACTATTCTTGTTCTCTGTCTAATGATTTACTCACCAGTATTCTGAATTTATCAAAGATCAGTGTGCTGCTAACTGAAAACTCTCCTTATTTACCTGCACACTGATGTAATAGTTATACCATTGATAACTGAAACTTACTCACTTAAATCTTCAATTACTTTTCCTTTGATTGAAAACTGTTTAGTTTCCTGCCATTTATGACATCCTATAATTACAATCTATCCTATCAAATCATCTTACATTCTTTAAGTACTTCACAAAACAAAACTGCCCCAGATAGCACAGTGTCTGTAAGGCTGATTATTAAACTCATATTAAAGCCATTCAAGAAAGTGCTGGTTGGAGCTAGAATGGTGGCTCAGTGGTTAAGAGCACTGGCAGCTCTTCTATAGGATCTGGGTTTGATTCCCAGCACCCACATGGCAGCTCACAACTCTCTGTAACTCTAGTTCCAGGGGATCTGACACCCTTTTCTGGTCTCCACAGGTACTGCATGCATGTGGTGCACAGACACACATGCAGGCAAATACTAATACATAGAAAGTAAAATTTAAAGATTTGAGAAAGTGTTAGTACTTGAAATCATCTTGTATTACTCTTACTTTATTTTGCTATATGATTTAGGTACTCTTCCTAGAATTTTAATCACTTAGAATGGCCAAGATTGAGCTGGGAACAGACTTCTTTAATCCTGGCACACAGGAGGCATGGGCAGAGGGATCCCTGTGAGTTCAAAGCCAGCCTGGTTTACAGAGTGAGTTCCAAGAGGCCAGCCTGGTCTACAGAGTAAGTTCCAGGAGGCCAGCCTGATCTACAAAGTAAGTAAGGGGCTAAATAGAGAGCCCCTGTCTTATAAAGATAGATAGACAGTCTTATAGATAGACAGACAGACAGACAGACAGACAGACAATCAGACAAACAGAAAGACAAAATGGCCAAGATTACAGATGTGAGCTGTGAGTTTTTCAACTAGATCAGGAATTTAACCTCCATACCCATCCACGGACAGTTGATTTGAATTTCTTTGTCAATTTAGTTTCCCTTTTAGTTTACTGGAATTGTTGTAGATTTAAAACATCAAAGTAGTTACTATTATGTGAATGGATCTGGATATACATTCAGAGGTCAGAGGACAGATCTTAGGAGTTGATTTTGTCCTTTTACCTAGTCAAGGCAGGGTCTCTCTTACTGTTTCTGCCAATCTTAGAACTCCAGGTTACCTAAGCCCCCAGCTTCCTGGAGGTGCTCCCATCTCTGGCACCCATCTCCCATATTAGTGCTGGGATCACAGACATGAGGCCTTGTATCTGGACTTCTGTGCATTCCTGGGATCAAACTCAGCTGGTCAGTTAGGTTTGTGTGGAAAGCACATTTACTGCTGAGGCTCACTGGCCCTGGTGTACGACTTCAACTTCTGAAGCTGAGGAGTCTTCCCAGAAACAGTGAAGGAAGTTTCAGCCTTGTACTTTGGGTTGCCTGACCCTCTGGCTTGTCATAGTAGTTGCCTGATCTGGTTAGGATCCTCACAGATACATCTCTGTGGCTAGTGTGGCAGGGTGGGCACTGAGGTTTCTTCTGCAAAGCAGCAGGAGGTTGAGTCTGGGTATCGAGCATCGTCTTTGGGACATTTCATTCCTGTGCTATGCTGGCATCCACCTCAGCTTCTTTATAAGTGACCACTGAGCGGCCACGCCTGGCAGATCTTTGGCTTTCCCCTCTGCTCACTATATGGGCCTCAGGTCCTGCATTTCGAGAAGTAGCTTCTCTCCCACCCCCACCCCCAAGCTTACTTGACTTAAGTCTCAGCTTGTATGTTTTTAAAATTTATACTTGAAGTTCATAATCTTTATGGCATACACTTAATAAAGAAATGCAGTAACTTCAAGTGAGTAGGTGTGTCTATGTATTGATTCTCCTCTTCCCCCCCTCTCTTCCATACCTCTTAAATCATGTTGAGTAGGGCTCACCGTATTATTTTCTTCCTCCTCCTCTTCCTCCTCCTCTCCCTGATTCTTTCTTCTCTCACCTCTGTTTACCCCTTTCTCCTCCTTTTTCTCCTCCTCCATGCTGGGGGATTAAACCCAGGGTCAATAATTTCTACTGTTTATGCTCGTGTATTGTTGGAATCCTAAAATGAAGCATTAGCTTCTTTTGTAATAATAAATACAATTTTAAGTCCTTTGAGTAATAAAAACGAATGCCAACTTCCCATAGTAAACAGTGTTAGTACTTTCTGTACGTTTGGCTTGCCCCCCTCCCCCATTCTCTCACCCTGCAAGCCTGTGTTTCCTTTTGTATCATTAGAGCCGTAGGCCACTCTTAAGTTTTCCCCTCCTATTTTTCATTGAAATTCCCACCGTGTAGCAAGCACTTTCTCACATTATCAAGTGTTCTTGGGAAATGGGATTCACAGCAGCTGCATGATATTCTGTCATGAGGATGCCCCATAATTTATTCGGCTCTCCTGTTTTTGGCAGAGAACGTTTTGGATCTGGAGAGAACATGGATGATCATTCTCAGATGAAGAAGCTAAGGTCCAGGGAAGTCAATCATTGACTGCAGTATGGCCAGCTGGTTGGAGAGCTGCTCCCAAGGCCTGAATCTCAGCTCCTGCTGCTGTCACATGCTGTCCTCTGAGTCCCTTCGGGGCACTTCTGTAACTTAACTGTAGGGAAGTCCCTACATTCTTTCTAAATTACCTTTTACAGTTTGGGATACATCACTCTTGTCTGTCAAGATCATTTTTTAAAGTCATCTGTCACATAACCATTAGCTAATGAAGGACAGTGTGGCAAACATCAGAATTTGTGGCTTTCCTCTCTATTGAGAGGTGTGTTCCTTTGCTGAGGAAGAGAAGTGGTGTAGCTCTGATCAGATAATTCCAATCGTCAGGGCAATTACAGGGGAGAGTGCTCATTAGCCATCCCTGTCTGCGTTTCTCAGGGATCCCCTGGGTTCTGACATTCTGCGATCAGCATTCCAGGATGCCTGGACTCTGCCCAAGGGCCTGGCACTCACAGGATGGGAGGGGGTAATTATTGGGTGGGGAAAGAAAAGGAGGAATCTCACACTTGTGGATGACACTGCTCCTGGCACAGGGTCTGAAGGCATGGATGACAGAACTTGGCAGGAGGGGACATTGAAGGATAGGAGTGGATGGATTTAGGGACAGGAAGCAGATCAGGGCCTTTCTCTTTCATTCATTCATTTGGGAACATCTTTTCATCCTGACACTGGGTTATGAAACTCTAAGCAGATGGAGCAGGATTCTCGAAAACAAGCCATGGCCCTTGATGGTGTGGATCTCATTTCTTTCCTTCACGTTTTATGGGACACATGTTACCCACACTTTGCAAATGAGTCTTTGACATCAGCGTCTGTCATCGCTAAAGCCACTTCTTGAATCATCTAATATAGCGTTTTTCCCTGAGTATGTCACCCCCACCTACGTGCCTTGGAGCACAACCCCTTTAAAATGTCCTTAGGAAATACCGTGGCTCTGGTTCATTCGGCATCAACAATGTTCACCTATTGCCTTTCACAAAACACTTAATTCAGAGGGATGTGACTGGCAAGTACCAAAGAGTGTGCTGCCTTCTATTTACGATTAATGTTAATCCGCTGGCCATATGGCAGTGTAAATTTCTAGTACAAATTCCATCTGCATGAGGCTACGGCTCATTCTTGGACGCCTATAATTGTGCAATTTATCAATGTGAAAAATGGACTTTGAAATGCAGTAATCCAGAGCTAATGTGGTGAGTGCCACAAGGGAATTGAGTATGTTTAGAAAAGCTCGGTTTCCATGGGAACAGAGTCTTATGAGAAAGGCCTGGCATCCCTGGGCTACATGAATCATCCACTTAGGTGACAAGACTTGGTCCTAGGTCCAGCTCTGACACGAATTGTCAGGTGCGATGAACAGGTCCTTGACCTCCTTGAGACTTAGTGTTAACTGTGAGTTGAAGAAGTTTGATTGATCCAGTGTTTACTAGAGATATATGACTAATAAAGCATTAAAATTATTAAAAAAAAACTGGAATAATTTGAGATTCACAGAAAAGTTACAAAACCAGGCATCTTTCCCTGTTAGCTTCTATTCAGCTTCCTTTATCTCTTTAATATCATTGTGTGTGTGTGTGTATACTCAGGTATGCGTGTGCATATGTGTGGAGGCCAGAGTATCATGTCTCAGGAGCTATCCATTTTGGTTTGGTTGTTTGGCTTGGCTTTGTTCTTTTGGAGATAGGGTCTCTCACTGGCCTGGTGCTCTAATCTGGCTAGAATGGTTAGCCAGTGAGCCCCAAGGTTCTTCATTTCTCTGCAATTTCCCAAGATCAAGATTCCAGATCTGAGATTCCAAGTATGTGGTGACCACATCCAACTTTTGTGGGTACAAGGGATCAAACTTGGGCCCTCATGATTTCACGGAAAGTACTTTCCCCACTGAGCTGCTCCAACTTTTACATCTCACAGACAGCTCAGTGTGGTTGTCAAAAGACAGAAATGACCACAGATGTAGCCCTGTAAACTGGACTGTTCATTTGAATTTCACTACTCCCTTCCACGGGATTCATTTTCTACTCAAGGAATGGCCCAGGAGATCTGTTCACGTGTAGTGATCCAGATGCGTCTTATCTTGTGACCATGTCTCACTTTTCTTCTTAAATCATAACCTCAAGAGTTCTAAAGAGGAGCAGCCACTGGGCCAGGGAGATGGCTCAGCAGGAAAGATGTTTGCTGCCAAGCCTGCTGGCCTGAGTTAGATCCCTGGAATCCACTTGGAGGAAGGAGAGAAGCAATTCTAAAAAGTTCTCAGTCAATCTCTACACAGGCATTGGAGCTTAGAGTCAATGGGTTTTTAGTTTGACAAGTGAAGCCCAGGAGTAGATCTTTGGGTATATAAGTGACAGGCAACCAAGTTGAGGAGGAAGCTTTTGGATCACGGAAGAAGTTCAGAAGTTTTGTGGGCTCAGGTTGACATTCGCATATAGATGTGTCCTGTTTCTTGGCTTTACTTCCTTTCAAACAGTTCAGCTTTTCTTAGATATGTCATCACAACACAGTCACGAGATTCCTGCCTGGAGTCCATAAGGCTATGTTCTCAGTGGCCCAGATTTGGCCATATGCTTGTAGATGAGCCACAGGGAAAAGTTAGGCCCCTTTCTGTTTTGAGGTGAGCAGAGGTTTCCCAGAGCTGTGGACAGCATCCTATAACCATGAGTGGAACAAACGAAGAATACAAGACATAAGAACCTGCTGGGTGGTAGTAGTGCACACCTTTAATCCCAGCTCTTGGGAGGCAGAGGCAGGTGGATCTCTGAGTTTGAGACCAGCCTGATCTACAGAGCTAGTTCCAGCACAGCCAGGGCTACACAGAGAAACCCTGTCTCAAAAAACAAAAACAAAAACAAATTAAACCAAAACACGGCCCTCCCCCCCCCCCAAAAAAAAACTCCCTAAAGAACCAAAAACCAACCCAAAGCAAACAAACAAAAAACCCTTAAAGACAGACAAGGACCTCTGAGCTGTCATTTAGGTGCTGGATTAACCAGCCCTGGAGCTGGATAGATCATACGAAATAACAATTCCCTGTAGTGTTTAAGTCATCAATCAAAGCAAAAGGTACAATGGCATTCCATCTCTCCATTTCCTGGACACTGGCTTCTTTGTTGACCATCTGTCAATGATGACCCAATGCAAAGTGGAGCTCAGCTTGGGAACTTTCATCAGAGATGACAGAAACTCTGGCCTCGTTCGTTTAGGTATCTGGTGGAAACTGAAGTCATGCTTAATAGTCTCTTGCTCAGGAAAGCTGGAGGAGAGCCCCTCGGTACCCGGCAGTGACCGGGAGGTGAAGGAGTCTGGAGTGTGATCCTGACTTACAGACAGCATGTCTGTATTTTGCTCATCCTATGAAACAATCTGGAACTGACTGGAAAGGGCACTTTGGCCCGGAGACCAAGTTCGTTTCTCATGACAATCAAGTGGGCACACTGGGTACCACAGTTCCCTCTTAGTCAGACTGGCACGAAATGAGTGTGGTGTGCAGGTGTGGAGCCCACCAGCATTGGGAACCTCTAAGTACAGGCTGCCATCAGCTCACAGTTTCTCATCAGGAAACATTGCCTTGACCAGTGGCTCTCGATCGATGGGTTATGACTCCTTGGGTGTGTGTGTGTCAAATGACCTTTTCACAGGGGTCATCTAAGATCATTGGAAAACACATATTTATATTAAGATTCACAACAGTAGCAAAATTACAAATGTAGCAATGAAAATAATTGTATGGTTGGGGGTCACCACAACATGAGGAACTGTATTTAAGGGCCGCAGCGTTAGGAAAGTAGAGAACCACTGCCTTAAAGGATGAAAGGAATGGCCATTGAAAACACGTGGCGCCAGGCAGTGGTGGAGCACACCTTTAATCCCAGCACTTGGAGGGCAAAGGCAGGTGGATTTCTGAGTTCGAGGTCACCCTGGTCTATAGAGTGAGTTCCAGGACAGATAGGGCTACACAGAGAAACCCTGTTTCAAAAAACAAAAACCAAAACCAAACCAAATCAGACCAAACCAAACAAACAAAAAAAAAAAAGAAAAAAAAAAAAAACATGAGGCTTTCTTCCCCCTTTGTGTCCTGTGTTCTTTCTTCTTTGATGTCTATCAGTAGGTTTTGCTTACCCTTCCGTCTTTTTAAAATGAAAGCAGTTTCTACTCCAGCCTTCCCTCCCACGCACACTTTCTCACGAGCAGATACACACTTACCAGAGCACTCGTAGACTTCTTGCAGATCCACATATTTTGAGCATGTACATAAAACCATTTATAGGAGTTTAACTTGTGAATCACAGACAGAAGATTCCCATTAGGAAACAACAGTGGCCTTCTGAGGCTCGTGAAGTACTTGTGGCATCCGAAGGTAGAAAACTCAGCGTTCAGTGGGACACTCATGGTTCACAACACATTCTGTATTTTAATATTAGAAAGTCAGATAGAGCCTTCAGCCCAAGAGGCAATAATCTGATAACTTAATAGCACCTTGCTTAGGGGTTGGCATAGTGTTAAAAAAATATTCGTTGAGCTGGCAAGATAGCTTGGCAGGTAAAGACATTGCCTCTAAGCTTGACGAGTTCAATCCTGAAATCCATGAGGTAGAAGGAGAAAACTGACTCTCCTCAAGTGGTCCTCTGATGGAGTGCTCACACATATACACAGCAATAAATATGCAATATAAATTTTAAAATGTTTGCCGAGAGGACGGAGAGATAGCTTGAATGGTAGAGTATATGTCACGCAAGCATGAAGACCTGGGTGTGATCTCTGGTGTTCACATAAAAACCCAGGCATGGCTGCATACATGCTTGTAACTTTGGCACTGTTAGGGGTGGAGAGGGGAGGAAGGTTGTGGGAGCATCCTGTCTTTGGCTAGAAGCCTAACTCCAGGCTCAATGGGAGACCCTGTCTCAAAAAAAAAAAATATGGAGGACACAGGATATATTCCTCTTGCCTCCATGCACAAACGTGGCCACCTGCACTGGTACATACGTACATATACTCCACATATAAGCAGCTCCCTACCTCTGTACACACATGAGCCAGGAACTTTTAATCCCAGAAGTGGGGAGGTGGAGAAAGGAGGGTCCCTGGAGCATGTCTGTCAACTACTCTAGACTGATCAGCAAGCCTCAAGTCCCAGTGAGAGACACCTTGTCTCAAAATACAAGGTGGACAAGGTGGACAGATTCTGAGAGAAACGCCTGGAGTTGACGTATGGCATAGGCATGTGTGTGTACACACACACACACACATACACACACACACACACTCTCAGGTGCACACCCTCCCCCACATATACAAACACAAATAGTTACAACTGTAGCGGCACACCCTCCAGGGGGTTTTCAGGATACAATTTTACAAAGCAGAGCTTTAGAGAAAATCAATTATTTCAGGACAAATCGCAAGCATTCCAGAATTGCCAAACGCTCAAGCAATCTTTAAATTTTTTCACAGTTAAACTTCAACAGGGCCGTGAACAATCTCCTGCAGACTGGATGCATTTGGGTAAAGGTTTGCCTTTAATGTGTAACATCAGCTCCATACAGAGAGCCCCGAGGGCCTGGCCAGCACTGCCTGGCTGAGCATCTCACACTGGCCCTCTTGCTCTCAAGTTAGTTTTACTGAAGTGCTATCTTTATGTGGGTCAGGACTTCCTTTTTTCCTTCAAAAAATTTTTTTTCTATTTTAAAAATTCAACCAACAACCAATAACAACAAAAAAAACCCCACTCTTTCATTTCCAGAAATTTCTGTACTTCTTCCTTCCTGCTGGTTTATTCAGGAGTCCCTCCCCGCGGTGAAGCTGCAAGTTTCTTTTTTTTTTGGTTTGGTTTTTCGAGACAGGGTTTCTCTGTGTAGCCCTGGCTGTCCTGGAACTCACTCTGTAGACCAGGCTGGCCTCGAACTCAGAATCTCAGAAATCTGCCTGCCTCTGCCTCCCAAGTGCTGGGATTAAAGGCGTGCGCCACCACCACCCGGCCGGCCGTAGCTGCAAGTTTCTTGAAACTGGTTATAGTTTTGTGACTTTGCTGGCTTAGGCAGATCTTCTTTGTTCAATCCTTAGCTGGACAGAGGCTCCTTCCTAGCCCCTGATGGGGAATTTGAATGGATTTTAAACCACACTGATGAGTCTTAAGACATGCCTGTTCACTCTGTCCTGTTTCTTCTTTTGACCCCAGAGTCAGACCTCTGCTCTGTGGAGAAGTTACCTCTCCCCATTTTGACCTGGAGACACATCTGACTTCACCCAGCCCAGTCACACCCCAAGGCATGAACTCCATTGTTTCTAGACTCGCTTGTGGCTTATACTAGAAAACAACCTTCAATCAGAAGCCAGGAGTCCGAGTTGAAAGTTCTGACTGAGTCTTGTTTTCTCCATCTGGAAGACAAGGATCTATTTATTATCACGTCTAAATAGACCTTGGCTATTCTACTCTTAAGACCAAGAGAAGAAGATTCCAGAATTTATAGTCTTTTCTTTAACTTTACTGTTCAGTAACTCTAACCGTTTCCCATTTCCATCACAGATATTTTTTCCAGATATATCCTTGAGGTGCAGGCATGATCCACTTCTGCAGCCATTTAGACCCTGTAAGCTGCGTGTTCTCTTTGACTGCCATATTATTAATTTTTTTTTTCTCAGAATAAAGATTGTCAGAGTGACGGCATGCTGGGTTTGGGCCTAGGCAGCTGGTCTCTGATTTCTGGGTGATCTTGGCTCTGAGGTTTCTTTACCCCATCTGTGAGGCAGAGACCCTACCATCTGGTCTACAGGGCTATAGTGAGGATGAACCGAGAAGCTGCACTGAGGTCCCCAAGGAGGATGGCAGTCCTTATGATGGCCTGTCACCTGTTAGACAGTGGACAGAGACTCCCTCTAGGAGTGGCTTTAGTAGCGATAGAATACCTGATCAGATGCAACAGGCTAAGAATAAATGAGAGTATAAAGTGAAAAATTGAGGCTTGTAGAGGATTTTGCTTATGGTCCCTCCGATAGGGTGTGGGGTGGGGGGCAAGGAGGGGGCTGCTCGCTTGTGTCTCCCTTCTTCCCCCAAGTTAAAAAAAAAAGGAAAGGAAAGCAGAAGGGAATGGAAAGGAAAAGAGAAGAGAAAAAGAAAGGAGCGGAACTTTCCCGAACTTTCCCGTTCCTCCCTCCCCTGGCTGTAAAGCCTGAAATTCCATCCGTGTTTGTTGTCCTCCTCAGCTCGTTTCCATGGTTACCCAGATTCCAGGGACTGGCGCTGGGCCCACCACAACCCATCCCTCAAAGTCTCCCTGGCAGAAATAAAGCATTCCTTCTCCCTGCAGCCACATCAGAGCCAAGAGATGCTGCTGTTCCCCTCCCAAAGCCCCCACCCCAGCCCCACACAAGGGTGACTTGCCCGGTCTCAGCAGCGCTGTTTGGCACCATTTTGAGGGTAAACACAGTATAACGATCTCCTCCATTTCTTTTCTCTTCATTTGAGCAGAGGAATTACTTTCTTGTACCAAACATTACACTCTTGGAAACCACTCCAGATGGTTCTCATTAAAATTCCAGTTCCCTCATGCCCCCCTTTTGCAATTCTTCCCCTCCCAACCCCCATTCTTCTCAAACTGCTATCTCAAAAATAAACAACAGGTTAAGGAGTAACATCCAATGAATAGGGTCTTTTCAGAGCCCTCTGGTTGGTTATGAAGGGGTCTCCAAGTCATCCTGACAGTGCTTCCTGGCTCTTCCTGGGGCTGCTAGGAGCAGTCATGTTTTTTTTTTTTTTTTTTTTTTTTTTTTTTTTTTTTTTGACAAGCACTCTGGGTACTGTCCCCAGCTAGAGTCCAGATACACCTAAGAGACGTGTATACAATTAAAAGGGTTAGAAAGAGGAAGTAGAAAGCCAGCTTGGCCTCTCCTCTCCAGCAGGGTCTAGCCTGCAGAGGGACTGTCCGTCCACTTAGCCATTGTACGCAGTGGCCTCTGCAAGACACTGGCCTCGGGGGTGAGGACATGCTTACTCTAAGCAGCTGGGGTGGGGGAGGGAAAGGAGAGATACCAATAACTCTTGGCCATAATTACAGCTGAGCAAGCCACAAGCTTTGCTTCCACATCTGGAAAAATCTGCTTATGCAGGAAAATGATGTGTGTCCAAGGATTTTCACTTAATGTGCGCTTATCCTATGTTATGAAAAGAATTCAAGTTGTTAGGCTAGCTCACTGAACATTCATGTCCTTCTGCCTAGATTCAGGAAACACTTCATTCTGTCCTGCCTCCCCTCTCCCCCTGGCTTCCTCTAGGAAACATCCGCACATATCTTTTTCTTAGACACTGGAAAATTTGAATCTTGCTCCCTAGAGAGTTGAACTGTATACTTATATGTCATATGAGTATAATCTCATAAAACGAACAGGAGAGTTTAGACTCTAGAGAGGACATAAGCAAAAGCCATGTGTGGGTTCTTCTGCCATCGGCACAATCTCCCAGGAGCTTCCTTTGTGTCCTCTCTCACCTTTCTCCATGGTTATGCTAATACACCCATGTTCAGACAAAAATGTATGTTTTCAATCATGAATGAGGCACACTCTGCACAATGATAAGTTACTTCTTACTTGCAGGGATGTTTCCCTCGCACATGTAGGTAGCTCTGTCTTGTTCCTTGTCCCCTGCAAAGAGTTACCAGGAATGGGTATACAGTAATTCTTTAGGCAATCCCCTCTTGAGAGAGGCTTCAGCTTTTCCTCTGTTACCCTTTCTCCATTCCTCACAGTGATGCATTTGAGAACCCTGGGAAGTGTTTCCTGAAGGACACGTGTCCTGTTTCTCTTTGACAACATCCTCTAGGTACAATCCTTGATGAGATGAACTGGCCACAACTAGGTGCACACTACCAAACTGTACTAGAAAATGGCTGCTCCAGGACACGGCTTCCAGGAAGGACAGCCTGTGTGGGGCTCTCTGCTAATCTTTTAAAGGGTTAACATTTGATGAAGCATTGTTGATAATCTGAATTTCTTTAATTATTAGTAATGTGTCTTAGCTTCAGATGCTAGAAGCTCCTCCAGGTAGTATACGGGAAAAGAGATTTACTATTGAAAAATCAGTTGGTTAAAATGATGTCAAATCAGGTGGGATGGGAGGTTCCAGGTTGAGATTCCATGTCTGAATCTCAGCTACAGACTGACCCATGGACGCAACTTCTCCTTCTGCCATGAGCTGGAAGCTAGGGACTTGGGAACCTAGGACCTAACCATAGACCCGACAGTCTGGAAGCCGGGAAGCCTCAGGGATACCTGGTCTCCATGACCACACCCCTCTGTCTGAGCTATACAACAGATGCCTACATCCTGTCTGGGATACCAATGGATCTGAAGACCACATATAGATTCAGAGTAATACACACACACACACACACACACACACACACACACACACACAGAGAGAGAGAGAGAGAGAGAGAGAGGGAGAGAGAGAGAGAGAGAGAGAGAGAGAGAGAGAGAGAGAGAGAGAGAGAGGAGAGAGACCTTGTTTGACAGTGGAGCTGCTGGCTTTTGACAGACACATAGAATGTATCAAGCTATATGCAAAAGCTCAGCACAAAGGAGGCTGGACTTGGAAACCTTTGCTCTCCACATTCCAGCGAGTAGGGAGGTAAGCTGCAGGATGCCAAGCATCGGCTGAGCCAGTCTGCAATCCGTGACATAATCATACTTTTGTATTTTGTATCTTTTTTTCCGATGAATTGCTCATTTATACCCCTTGCCTGCTTCCCTAACCCTACTACTGGGGTTCTGTTTTTCTACTTGACTTGCTGATGTTTTTTGTGTGTTTCTTGGAGAATAATTTCAGCTACTAGCTATGCAACAACCATCTATTTATTTAATTTTATATCCCTTGTCATGTAGGCGTTTTATAGTCATCTGTTTTTCTAGTTTCTAGTTCTTAGGTTTTGTAGCTTAAGAAGGCACCTCTACCTCAGAGTTTTTAAAGGACACAGCTACATTTTATATATGTTTTTACTTTAGAAATGATGATGACGACGATGTGGTAATGTATGTAAGTGCACAAGCTCTTGAGTGTTAAGGTTCGAGGATAACTCTCAGGAGTTGATTCTTCCCTTCCATAGTGGGTTCTGGGAATTGAACTCACATCATCAGGCTTAGTGGCAAGCACCTGTACCCTCTGAGCCATCTCGCCAGTCCTCAAAATGCCTTTATAGACAATTTATGTTTAATTCTTCATACTACCTCTATTGTGAGGTGTAATCACGTCTCAGCCTAAGATCCAGCGCAATGTGAAGAAGATCCAAGGATCTGGATGGACACTGCCCCACCCCCACCAACGGAAAACTCACTGTCCAAGCTAGCTTAACTTGAATAATTTGTTGAATAATTTGTCCCCTGCCCCCCAAAATCCCATAGTTTAAACTTGGAGAATGTTTGAAACTTGTACCACCTCTTTCCTTTTTCTCAATCCTTTTCCCCTCTTGATAAAGCTTAATAGTAATTAATTTTGATGACTTCACACTTTTTGGTAATCCAAATGCCTTAAAAAGATGGGTTTGGGGTCTGGAGAGAGGGCTCAGAGGTTAAAGGACTGGTTGCTTTTCCAGAGGTCCTGAGTTCAAGTGCCAGCAACCACATGGTAGCTCACAACCATCTGTCATGGGATCTGATGCCCTCTTCTGGTGTGTCTGAAGGCAGCTACAGTGTACTCATATACATAAAGTAAGTAAATAATTCTTTAAAAAAAAAAAAGAGGTGGGTTTGGCATTTCCGAAATGGTGGGTTTGGCATCCCCAAAAAGATGGTTTTGGCATCTCTAAAATGGTAGCTTTGGCATCCCCAAAAAGATGGTTTTGGCATCTCTAAAATGGTAGCTTTGGCATCCCCAAAAAGGTAGATTTGACATCCCCCAAAATGTGGGTTTGGCATCCCCCAAATAGGTAAGTTTGGCATTCCCAAAGGATAGATGTGATAGATCACCCTCCTACAGAAGGCTCGATTGGGCCCTTCTTCCTCAACATTCAAGGTTTAGTCTGTTGGTCAGTCCTGTGTTTATCTATCAGACCCTCATCCCCTACTAGTAGCCTTTGCAATATTATACTCCTCCTCATGTGTGTACGAGACAGGACATGTCACAGGAGTAGGCTGACTAAAGCTAAAAACTGGTGCAGACATCCAAATGTCTTAGTTTTGGTTTTATTGCTGTGAAGAGACACCACGATCAAGGCAACTCTAGGGACAACATTTAGTTGGGGCTGGCTTACAGTTTCAGAGGTTCAGTCCCTTAATATCATGGTGGAAAGTGTGATCTGAAGATAATTAGGAGAGGACTCTCTTCCTCCTTGGACATAGCTTGAACACGGGATCTTAAAGCCCACCCTCACAGTGATGCATTTCTCCAACAAGGCCACACCTCCTAATAGTGCCACTTTCCATGGGCCAAACATATTTACACCACCACACCAGCAACTTCTTTACATCATTGGACATTTGTTAGGATGCTCCCCTCACCTACTGCTGTTTCTGCATGTGGTCGCCATTAGAAGTTGGCTAGTAGGACTGGAGTGATGGCCCAATTAGTAAGACCACTGGCTGTTCTTCCAGAGGTCCCAAGTTTAATTCCCAACAACAACATGGTTGCTCACAACCATCTATAACAGTAGTCCCATGGGATCCAATGTTCTCTTCTGCTTGTGCAGACATACTTGCTGACAAAATACCTACACATAAAAATACATAAAGAAAAAAAAGAGTCAGAAGCCTGAGAAGGATCACAAGCTTGAAGTCAGTCTGGTGGGCATGGTGAGTTCCAGTCAGGGCTACAACATTAAACCCTACCTGGGGGGGGGAGAGGAGGAGAAGAAGGGGGAGGGGGAGAAGGGGGAAGGGGAGGAGAAAGAAGAGGGGGAGGAGAGGGAGGGGAGGGGAAGGAGAAAAATGAGGAGGGGGAGGAGGAGAAGGAGAAGTAAAAAGAAGTTGGCTAGAACAGTTCTTTGTTGCAGTGTACTTAACAGTACTGGTCCACACCTCACTAAATGCATTAGGACTTCTGACACCCATCTATCTATTGCCTATGCCAATCAGGACAAAAAAAATTCTCATATGCTTCTAAACACACCTAGATGAAAAGGAGGAGAGAGGGTGGGGAAACTGAATCAGAAATAATCAGAATGAAGTTACTGTAAGGTGTCTTCTCAACCTCTTCCAAAGTCCAGATGTCCACAGCCAGCCTCTCAGAGGCCAGCTCTTCCACAAGCTTTCCCAAGTGCTCTCAACTGCCAGAGGCCTTTGTCTTTCTGTCTCTCCTCTTACATGGTCTCTGTGTCCGTACCTGTCCACCTATACAGGTCCACCCCTGAGTCCATGCATCCATCAGTCCATCAGTCCAGTAGATATGTACTGAGCATCACCTGTGCTCTGGGCACGTTTCATATTGTGCTCTTTTATGTGAGTGTCTTCTGTGGCCTCACACACTGTACTATCAGGCAGGGACCCCAACTTCAAATTTATACTTACATTCCCCAGGGTGCTTTGTATAGATCTGCTGCTTGCTTGGAATTTACTGAGTACAGATAAGAGTTTTGACCCATGTCCCAGATCCTTTCAAAAGCAGTGGGAAGCAGTTTTTGGTTTTGTTTTTCTGAAAATAAACAATACTTTTCTAAGTTTTGCAGCATTTATCTAATTATCTGAAAAAAAAATTACCCAAAGAGCTACTACTTTTTCAGAAGGCTAGCTGTGCAATTTCCTTCCTCAGCCTGTCAAATCTTGTCCCTGGACTTGACCCTTGCCAGTAGGTTTGTTGCCTTTCCTTCCAGACTGCACAAAGCATATTTATGCAAATTCATAGTCAGCTATGCCCACACAAGTACCTATCAACTTAGCACACACACACCAAGACTCGTTAAAAACATGAATTTCAGAAAATGATGCAGGAAATAAAATTTGGATGCTTAACTTAAATGCTTATCATTCTTTAAGCTACTGTGTCGTGTTGAATGCATTTTCAGTCTTTGATTCCAGAAGGCTGAGAGAAGGTGGCAGACTCCTGGCCTCAGGGTTAGCAAGGGGTCAACTAGCTCTTTAAACCAGAGTCAGGCTGGGGCTGGAGCTCAAGTGGCATAGTGCTTGTTTAGCATAATGAGTTCAATCCCCAGCACAGTTCCCTTAAGAGAGAGCTCAAACCCAGGTCTTCTGCCTTCCAAAGTCATTGCTGCTTAACCTTGCCATCTCAAAGGTCACGAGCTAAATATAGGATGCCTCTGAAGGGCCTATTGCCTTATCTTGATAACAACCGATAGCTCAGGTTTCAGGTGTTTGCCATGAGTCCCAGTCTGCCCAAACATATCACTGCCCTGCCTCATTTAACCTGAGAAGCGTATGATATAGGTAGTGCTGTCAACCTTGGCTTCAAGGAGACCTGGGTTTAGCCTTCGAGGGGATGCGTAGTTGGAGTGTTGCTTGGCTTTGGGTTTTGAACTCAAGTCATCTTGTTTCAAGGTCTGTGCACTTAGTTACTGTACATACATTGTATGCATACATAATGTTAGATAAGCAACTATTTTTTTTTTTTTGGAGGCAGTACTGCAACTTTATTTGACATTCAGCAGGTTAGTTCTCATCCACATTGACCGTCTGTAGATTTTTGAACGTGGTAACAGGCACGTAAGTTACCAACGTGTAGAGCTTGTTTGGTGAATCCTCATCTTCATTACATTTTCTGGACAAATGTACTCGGATGCGATATGGAACATTCCTTATTCCCTTGGCCCAGACGGCTTTATTGAGCCTGGTGTCAATGCCCACATCTGGAGTCCCCATTTCCTTCATGGCAAACTTTCGAATTTCTTTGAGTGAGCACGCTTCTTGAAGCCCACTCCATGGATGTGCTTGTGAATGTTGATGGTGTATTCTCAGGTCACCACCTCGTTGATGGCAGAACGGCCCTTCTTCTTCTCGCCACCCTTCTTTGCGGGAGCCATTCTGCCGGGCCCAAGTTGAAAAAGCGATAAGCAACTATTAAGGGAATCAAATGAGCTGTGAATTTGAGATGAAACATATTTCAGAGACTTTGCAAAATGAAAGCAGAGAGGGAGAGAAGTTAAATGCTTCTTAGATAAGATAAATGCTACAGTAAAGTAAAGTAATAAAAGAAGCAATCAATAGGGGGGAAAACAGATCATGGGGAGATGGCTGATTGAGAGAAAGATACAGGGTGAAAAGTCCATGGGGAAATAGGGACTGGCCTTCTCTACTTCTGCCATGAGAGGGCTCAGATGCCTTGTTGCCTGAATTCCTAAGACTCCCAAGAGCCCCTTACCTCTCCAGCTCCAAGGCAGCCTGGGTGAGAGTGGGGTGGGTGGAGAGGTAGGTACATCTCCTAAAATTACCACAGCTGTGAGAATAGAGCCTGGAAGGAGAGAGGCTGGGAATGCAAGAGCCTTGAAAGGATACAGACCAGACCATGAGGGGTCTCAGTCAAGGGCAGGTGTTAGGGCAAGCTCACTGGGATTTAGCAGAAAGTCTGCCAGAGCCAGCATGGCTGCCACTTAGTGAGTAGCATTTAGAAAGTGTGGAAGCTGGGGGCAGAACTGCCAGAAGAGTGAAGGCAAGACCAGAGTATGGGTGGAGGAAAGTCTTTTTTGCCTTCGGGTCACCGGTGGCATCTCCATAAAGGGGGTCTGAGTCACCAGGGAAGACATGGATAACAGGGACGGGCTTTTACATCACCCTCTCTCATTTCCTCTCCAGTCATTTGGTATTTTTGAGCTCTCCACCCTTTGTCCCCTTTTCCTGCCCCCAGCAAATCCAGCTAATGAGTATGTGTGTGGGGGTATTTTTCTGCAAATGTACAATCAACACTTGGAACAGTATTAGCTGAAAACAAAGGAAACTGCTATGATTTGGCCAAATTTGAGCCACAAAAAATAGTTTTTGCATATGTTCAACAAATTGAGTAAATAACCTACAGAAAAATAGCCCAAAAGTCTTTATATTACCGAGTACCAGTAATGGACCGAGGAGCTGAATACTGTCCCCAGCTGTCATTGTGCTTTTCATACATTATTTGGGTCAAAGGGTCTACTCTGAGGCAGGGCTAGAGAAGGTTACATAGTCATTGGCTAAGAGTCAGTGCAAACTTCAGTAAGGACACACCCCAGAGTCTCACGATTACCTTGCCTCAAGTGCTCTTAGCTGTCCATGCATCTGTCTTGGTCAGCTTACAGAATCTCTGTAGCTGCCCCTCACACCACTGTCACTCAGGCAAGTTCAATCAGCTACCACCTTGGGAAGATCTCCAGAGGACCAGAAGCCCCACAAGACAGCAAAGATGCTCGCCTTAGCTCTCCGCTCTGCTTCTCTGGGACCTGCCTGCTTTTCTCGTGCTTTGAAGTCTGCTGATTCAGGACCTTAAATGCTTGCCCTTCCAATGTAGTGACATTTGAGTTATTTTCTAGCTGACATGAAACCCTGATTGATGGCTGCCGTGGATTAGCTAGCTACATAATGTTTGGAATATACTGAAAGATGAAAACATGGACCCTTTTTATAAGCGATTCAAAGATTCAAGATAAGAAGGGTTAAATTAATACAAATGCATGCTTCTGAGAGTGCACACTCATGGAGCCAGCGCTGGTTGGCTCAGGGGCAGAGGCAGGCTAGGAATGTCCATCATCTGAGTCCCAGCTGCCCTGGGCCAGCACCTCAGGACTTGCTGCTTCCTCTGGGTTCACTGGTACTGGAAGGCTTTGAATTTTTAAGAAGAAGTTGAGCGGCCCCTGCTGGGTACAAAGGGGCACTGACTCTGAAAATGACTGAATATATATATATATATATATATATGTAATTAAATAGGAATATTTAATATTTCATATATCCAAGGTCCCCAAATAATAATTCTCTCAGTTCTGTCTCCATTCTAGAAATAAGACAAACATGAAAAATTTGAGAATTCTGATGGGATTTTCTAGAGCATGGATGTGGCTTTTGGCAAGGACATAGGATTTGAGATGAGACAGTCTACATTGGAAGGTGCTATTTGAATAACTTTTATAAGTCTTTTAACCTGCAATAAGCTAACATTAAATTTTAAGCTGTCATCTCCAGTTCAAAGGACAGCAACATCCAGCTAAAAAGAAAAGGCAGGACTTGAACCATGGAAGTGTTCCAACCATCCCAGCTGCCATTGTTGTGATACCATGAAGGGATAGGTCTAAGATGGGCTTCAGATGATGGGCAGCTCCTGGCCTCCGGCTGTTTCTCAGAGACAGAGATTGCGTCTGGCTCAGAGAATTCAGCTCTGGGTTCTAAGACAAGGCCCACACTGCATGTGAGTTTCTTTAGAACCATACCGCCTCAATCCAGCAGGGAATACTATGCAGTGGGCAAGCCTGGGCAAGTTCACCTGGAAGAGCTATCCCTAACTCCTCTACCTCCAGCTTCACCTCCGCAGTCCAAGGCGCCATTATCTTTTCCAGAGTGGAGCTCTTTTGTCTTTGCACTTCCTGTCTTAACTGAAATCCATCTACTGGGGTGACTTGAATTAAACAAACAAATAAACAACAACAAATGAAAGCTGGGAGTGGTGTCTCACGCCTTTAATCCCAGCACTTGGGAGACAGAGGCAAGTGATCTCTGTGAGTTCCAGGCCAGTCTGATCTGCAGAGCTAATTCCAGGACAGCCAGGATTTATACAAAGAAAGTTTGTCTTGAAACAAAATAAAATGAAACAAAAAAAAATCAAAATAAAAAAGATCAGGCAGTCCCCAGCTCTGATTAAACCTTTCAATGACTCAGGAAATGTGGAGAAGCCTCTAGCCCACCCAGGTCCCTTGCTGGTAACACCAGTTGAGGCTTTGTGTCATCTCTTGCTCTGTGGTCAACATTCACCCCTCATTGGTCAGGTATTGGTTCAGAAAGTCAAGGCAGGTACAAGAAATGTCCCATTGTCTTTAAAGTGAATGAAATCTATTGAGATCTCCTATGCTCTACTTCACCATGAGTAGCTCCTTCCCTATTTTTCCACCCGTTCTCTAGCCACTGTGTCTCTGTATACCGGCTGCCAGAGATACCCAGCTCATGTCCTCTGGAGTGCTGTGTTTATACTGTCTCCAGGAGACGGCTGGAAGGGAGAGCCAATAACTGACATTTCATAGCAGTACATTCATCCCCAAGACTTGATGCCATGGGCTCCTTTTTTAGAAAAAGATTTATTTTTATATTTTTATGAGTGTCTTGCCTATTTGTACTTATGTATCTCCTCAGAGGCCAGAATAGGGTAAGGAACCGCCTGGAACTGGAGTCACAGACAGGTATGAGCTAGTATATGGGTGCCAGGAACAGAACCCAAGTCCTCTGCAAGAGCAGGAAGTGCTTTTAACCACTTGAGCCATCTCTCCACCCTTGACAAATTTTTGTATAAATATAGCTCTGACTACTGGTCCCACCGTGTTTTATATTTGTAGGGGCTCTGAGATATGAGATGCCATAATTATTCTGAATAAAAGGAGTATTCCGCTCGAGCAGAGAACCTCTCCAGTGGTACAAAGGCAATGGCCATAGACAGAGAGCAGAGGTAGCTAACAGCTAACTGGGTTTACTAACACACGATATCTTGCCGTGAATCCTTTTTTTTTTTTTTTAACTGGAGTTGGGATCAAAGTTAGGTCCTGACTAAGCCATCCTCTAATTCTTCAGAGATAACTTTTTAATCTGTCCATTTATGCAATGTCTAAAAATAGCCTGGGACTCTTAAGAGTGGCAGTTATCAGTGAGGGGGTATCTGCTCGGGACACGTGCGCATACAGGTTAACTTCTCTCAGAACACTTCTCAGGAATGGGAATACAAGTCTATGGTTCTCTTCACGTCTGGTTTCTTCTGTCTTTCCTGCTTGTATTTTCAACTACCTGTGCCAAAGGACATCTGTAAGTAGTTGGGAAGTATTAAAGTTTGACAGAAGCAAAACTGGAGCTAAAGGCAAACGTTTAATCGACTGTGTTCAAACACAAGTGCAGGAATGACTAGTTGTAGGCTTCAAGAGAGAGCCACACTGAGAAGTCTGCACTCCTGAGAAGTCTCAGTTTCTCATTCGGAATATTTTTACGCTGGGCTTTGTTGGTAAAACAAACAAACAAACAAGTAGGCATATGTTTTTGAGTGTTGATTTATTCGTAAAGATTTGAATTTGGAGACAGGAAACATTTTTATCCACATATTTTTGAAAACCCCATCCATGGGAAGGAGCCCAGCATCAGTTTCCAGCGGGTGGGACGTTCTCGTGGAGGCCCTGTAAGGCTAGGTCTGTCCACTTCATCTCCTGTTCTTTCACCGACTCTGTGGTGCCACCGTTGTCTTGCTCAGGCTCAGGAAGCTCACTCTGGAAGGGAAGCATGGCCATAACAACCATCAGGAAGTGTCCTTTCTATATCCTTTTGAGATGGTTCTCATGTAGCCTAGGCTGGCCCCAAACTTACTGTCCCCTTGAACTGTGTTTCTGCACTGCTGGGTACTGAGCTCAGGGCCCTGCGCGAGCTACACAAGCATTCTACCACTGAGCCACAGTCTCAGCTCATGACCCCGAGGTCTCACTCCTATCCTCCTTTGCCTCCCAGGAGCTGGGATTATAGGTGTGGACATGGTCTTGTAATTATTTCTGAAAACACAAGGGCATTATGAATTAAAGCCTGTGAGGGCCTAAGGACAGTCAGCAGAGCTGAGATGCATATTCTAAAGAAAGAGTCAAAACAAACAGATGTATAGAAACTATCAGAGGTTCTGTTCAGTGTGGCTTGCGTCCCCTTTCAGCATGAAATGCTATGTCTTGTGACTCTGGTTTTCTTTTCTTTTTCTTTCTTTCTTTTTTTTTTTTTTTGGTTTTTTGAGACAGGGTTTCTCTGTGTAGTTCTGGCTGTCCTGGAACTCATTCTGTAGACCAGGCTGGCCTCGAACTCAGAAATCCGCCAGCCTCTGCCTCCCAAGTGCTGGGATTAAAGGTGTGCGCCACTACCACCCGGCGACTCTGGTTTTCTTACCAAAGGCAGTGGGGCAGGAGGGCTAAGGGCAAAGACTGGAGCCCCCAGACAGCCATTCATTTGCTGGCTTATTTGGGTGGTGAAGTAATTCATACTTTTGGGGCCTTTGTTTACACTCCTGAAAATGGGGAAAAAATGAGCTTTTTTTCCATGTCTCTGCCTTGGGGGAAAGAAAGAATGAGGCCATTTAGATCCTGTAAATGCTGTGTAGGGGCTCAGTACTCCAAGGGCATACACTGCTGTGTAGGGTGCTCAGTACTCCTCGGCACACACTGCTAAGTGAGTGGCTGAGAACACTGACAAGAGCCAATGCCGAGCCTCTTGAAAATGCTTTAAGGGCCAATTTGATTTGCTGATATGTTTTCAAATACAGGAATTGTATCAAGAAAAAAAAATGTTACACCCAAAACACTTTAGTGACAATATGGGCTGGATAAGGGACACTGACAATGTAACAGATGAGAGCTCCCCCTAGTGAGAAAACACAGTAAAGATGAGCTCATACCCCAAGAACCATTTTCTTACAGAGATAAGCCATGGGGCCACACTAGACCCATGCTTGGCTCCAGAGTTCACTGATACCATGTATTTCTGTGCAATTCCCTGAACTTACACTTTGTGTTAGCAAACTTCTGCTTAATATTCAAAGTTAGGATTTCCTACTTATATTTAAACTATATGGAGGTATTTTTCTTTTTAAAATTATGTTCAACATATAGAACATAGTTACAATATGTACAAATGTATTTGAATCAGGTCCAGTAAAATGGCTCAGTGGGTAAAAGCACTTGCTGCCAAGGCCAAGCTCTACATGTGTGTCATGGCACACAGGTACACACATACAAGAAAAACACAAATGTGTTTGCATCACATGCATCTGCTTTTAGAAATGTAAAATGAGATTCAACATTCTGTAAACAGATCCAGAGAATTGTCACTCTCTATTTTAGAAATCTGACCTACAGGTCACAAAAAATAAACAGGCCTTTGATTCAGAACTACTTAATTTCATGCTCTCGAAGGGTGTGCTAGGCTTCCTAAAATGATGTATGCTTTGCTTGGTGACTATTAATTCTTGCGATGAATACTATCATGTAAAGCTAGACAAAACATACCCACCTAACACAAAATACCATAAGCACAACATCCATGGGGCCAACGTCACCAACAGCTGAAGCTGTCTGCAGCTGCCCCTGCCAAGCGGCAGAGTTTAATCCCTGACTGTGCATTTGGACTGGCCACAGACCTGCTCTTCTCAGCAGAATGCAGCTGTGGGGCAGTTCTGGGGTCTGAGCCCTAAGGCTCTGCACTTCCCTGTTGCTCATGAACCTGAGGCTGAGGTCCCAGAAGACCTGCTGGGTGCTGGGTGCTAAGTCCCAGCCATCCCACTTCCTGGAGACACCCTGTTAACTGCCAGGCGTGTGACCTCCTGCACCACTCAGCTCCCGCTAGACTACTGGCTGACAGTGCAGCACCAGCGAGCCCAGGATTAGTCGGCTGAACTGGTGTGGACCAGACCGCCCCACTGAGTTATAAACCCATGACCAAACAGTTGTTTCTGTAAGCCATTAAGTTTCAGGACAATTTGTTATGCAGCAAAAGTTAACCGACAGACACATTCCTTTACAATCACAAAACTGTATGGATGGGCCATAGGACCAGGCTACCATGCCACCAGGAAGTCAGCAGAGAGACTTCTCTCTTCATTCTCTACCACATAAGTACTCCTTAAATCTTGTTGTATGGAGTTCAGCAAGTCACCACACTTTTCTTGGCGCAGTGATGTCCCCTGGCCCTTTCTTCTCTCAGGTTGTCTCTGTCATTGCTACAAACCCTGCTTTCTGAAAGACAAATGTGAGCATCGCAGCTTCACCCCACAGACCTTTCATCCCTAGATCCCCAGAGAAGGAAGCACAAACATCTTCTCACCTATGCCCAACATTCTGTCTTCTAACTACAAAGGGAATTGCTGCCCACTGCTTCACCATCTCCCAACGAGTTTCAAAACCCCGGGCCTGTTACCCTCTCTTCTGTGTTGCAGTACCCTGTCTAGCACCATTACACTTCTGGTTCTTTCTTAAGGATTTCATCTTCCCTGCATTTCTAGTGCATGCCAGGCCTCCAGCCATTCTCCACTTGGTTCTTTCCTCCTGTTTGGTAGTGTAATTAGTCAGTGGCCTGCCTCTCCTGATCCTTGGCCCCAAACAAGAACTTTATTTTATGCTCATATAACCTTAGGGCACACAGCAGACTCTAGAGAAGCGATTGTTGGCTGGCTGGCTGGCTGGCTGGCTGGGTGGACAGATGAAAGCTTACAGACTTTGAGCTTTGCAGACTGAGGCATGAAATCTGACTTAACTAGCCACTACACTTGAGGTAAGTGCACCTCTCTGATCCTACTCTTTTCCTGCCAGAGATACCACCACCTCCCTTGTACGGCTGTCTTAAGGATTATAGATAACGCAAGCCTTAATTTTAGTTTGTGGCTTAAAACTGGTAATAAATGGTAGCTATAATTCTTTTTATTTATTATCCTGAACTTGAACTAAGCTGAGACTTGAACACATTTCCACCTTACTCTTGAAAGAGTGTAAGTAGCAGAGTATTTTCTTTGTAAAATAGCAGTGGCAGGCAGTGCTCCTGGAAGTCATACTGTGTTAGTTGCTCTTCTAGAGCACGTGTCACACTGTACAGAGAAAGTCCCCAGACTCTGTTTTCCTTGTCCTTTGTTAGGCTTTTGTAACATCAATAAAAGTTTTTAAGAAATCTACATAAGCAAAAGTAAGAGGTTAACTATTACAGAAGGTTCAACAATTGCCTTTTAAGGGAGGTTCCCAGAGATTAGCAAAAAAAAAAAAAAAAAAAAAGGTTTACTGAGAGCTTGTATGTCTAAAGGCCAAAGAAGAAAGGCAAGGTAGCCTCTAAGCAGCTAGCCTGTGTGCATGCCAGTGTTTCAGAAATGCCAGCAGAGGGGCTGCAAGATCGCTCAGTGATTAAAGGGTCTACTGCTTTTGCAGAGGACACTGTTTGGTTTTCAGCACTCACAGTGGGTGGTTCACAACTGCCTTTAACTCCAGCTCCAAGAGATCTGACACCCACTTCTGGCCTCTGAGGGCTCCCCCACTGTACCCTAGACACTCACACATACACAAACAGAAATAAATCTTAAGGGCTGAGGGGATGGCTCAGTGGTAAGATCACCGACTGCTCTTCTAGAGGATCCAAGCTTTGTTCCCAGCACCTATGTGGGGTGACCTCTAACCTGTAAGTCCAGCTTCATGGAATCTGATGCCTTCTTCTGTCCCCCTCCCCACCTGCACATTGGTTCAGACATTCTCATATACATACACATATATACACACAAATAAATCTTAAAACAAACAAACAAACAAACAAACAACAAAGACTGATAAGCTACCATGCTCCTTGCTCCTGGGTATGATGTGTGAAACTCACGCTTGGCTTCCCTCTGGCTTTGGCCTACCTCTGGGCTTTTGTGGCTTCAAAAATCTGGGCTCCAGCCCTGGTATGACCTCTAATGAAGCTGCTCACACCAGCCAGTTTTCTGAGCCATGAAAAGATGAACTAGCCACTTTTCAGAGACTTCTAGGTTTAGAGGAAGCCATGGCTTGGATTTCTGGGCCCTGGCATTTCACTTCCCACCAACCTCCACTAAGTCTCACCACATTTTGTCTCTGATCCATTGTCCTGAGCCCAAATCACAACCTACCAGTGGAATCGCAACATCTTCATATGGCAGCTTGTCTTCCCGCCAAGCGTCATCAATCAGGTCCAAGATCCTTCCATCTCTCTGTACCTCACTGTCCATTCTCCTGCAGCTTTGATCTTGTCAGGTCTGTAAGCCAAAGAGGTCATTTTTTTTTTTCCCGACACAATGAAGGTACAGTATAATCCAGTACCAGGATCTCTTATACCTTTAGCTTGAAACTGTTTTTGTTGCTGTGTTTAACATCACCCCAGGAAAGGCCCATCTTGTATGTGTCAGATGACAACATAAAGGGCACAGTTCACTCCTAACCTCAGCTGGCAGATGCTTGGTAATGTATATGGGATAGACAGTCTAGTCAACAGACCAGGCTGCTAGTGCAACTAGAGAGAAACATGTCTTCTGAATAAGGTCCTGGAAGCCATGCGTGTTAATGTAGCTGTCTTTTATCTTTACAATCTTACACAATCACCCTTCTCTGTTTGTGATGTCTTTGATGAGTCTCTGACTTGACTCAGACTGACTTGGTCCGAGTGTCATCTCCTGCTCCTTAAGCCCTCTCCCATTATTTGGCACAAGTCTCCACCTGTCTCAGCTCACACACTGGCATTTTTAAGGCACAGGAGCTAGGGGAACATGCTGGGTGACACTGAGCTGGGATATGTAAAGTGACCAACCGTAGGCCAGCTGCTAATCCTTAGGGCAGGAACAACGTGGGCAGCTGGGCTTACCCAGGAAACCACTTCCTTTCTTCAATAGCATCCAGACTGAACTCAACAGTAGTAGTCCAAGATCAACGTTGGCAGCTCCAGGTTCTTTGCCTCTCTGGGCTTCCTCCTTTTTGTTTGTTTGTTTTTTTTGAGAGTCTCAAACTCTCTGCAGCCAAAAGCAGCCTTAAGCTCCTAATCTTGCCTCCTCCAATGGGAGGATTGGAATTGGCCTGTGCCACCTTCTCTGCTCTATGAGGTACTGGGAATAGATCCAGGGCTTTGTGTATATTAGTTAAGCGCACTGCCAACTGACCTATAGCCCCAGCTGAGGGGAACCCTGCAGGAGTTCAGGGAGGGAAGCAAACTTCGAGGAGGTGAGAATGAAAACCCAGTTCAGACTGATGTGGCTTAGATTTGGAAGTCTGATGTCAGGTGGTTTATTCCTAACAAAGTTAAATACAGTATGAATTGGAAAAAAAGTTTCCTGGTGTAATACCAATTTCCCGTGTACAAGGAGGTGTAATTCCATTGAAACTTGACTTAGGGTACATGTCATTTCTTCTAAGAAGATGAGTTCTAGAGATAGGCTAACCTGTACTAGCTTAAGGGTCTAAGGAAGGTCTCCTCATACAATAACATGGAGATCATCTGGGGTACTAGCTACCTCTGGTCCTGGTTGTGGGAGCTTAGGGAACCCCTGACTATAAGGGTCATTTAGATTCCTAGCCACCTTCAGTCCTGGCTGTAGGAGCTGGATGTGGTCTGGCCCAACAGATAACACAGGTCACCAGGCTATTAACCACTTCCAATTGCCACCTTTTTGGATAGAAGAACAAGTTTTACAATTTCCCATTTAACGATCCTGCATGCTTAACATTCTCAGCCTCCCTGGATATCTGTGGGAACAAGGACCTTTGTGCTGTGATCCCAACACCTAGCCTTCTTCCTTCTTGGAAAAAAAAAAAAACAAAACCAAATATTTATTTGTGTATGTATGTGTGGAAGTCAAAGAACAACTTGGGGATTTTGGTTCTCTTCTTCTACCGGGTGGGTCCCAGAGATTGAACTCATGTTGCCAGGCATGGGAGCAAACGCCTTTAAGCCACTAAGCTGTCTTGCTTGTTCTCCTCAGTGACTAGTCCAAGTGTTCAGGATGTTTGCTTAGCTACCTGGCCACAGACTATTCCACATTCTTCTCCTCAAACCACTGCAGTCTAATTCAAAAGACTGGTCATTAAGCAGCACTTTTGGGTTTCTGGCTTCCAAGTTTGTTCCTTATCACAAACACATCCTATTGTGTTCCCTGCCACAACGTGGCAGCCCAAGGAAAGGTCTTGTAAGGAGTAGCACCAGTAGCTCTCTCAGGGACTGTTCTGTTTCTGAGAGAAGGGAGACTCATGCAAGAAACAAACTTTGCCATATGGCTATGTGCTTGTCTCCAACAGGATAAAGGCAAGCTAGCACTATCTACCTAGTCTGCAGGAGGGAAGGGGCTTTTACTTTCAAAAATTAAACAAGATGGGGCGGAGGGTGGGTGGGAAGGTTCACTGGAGTGAAATGCTTACTGTGCAAGCAAAAAGACCTGAATTCAGATTACTGGCACCCACATAACAACCCTGGCACCATGTCACACACGTGTGTTCTCTGGGAGGCTGCCAGGACAGGCAGTCTAGTTAAATCAGAATGCTCCAGGTTTAGTTTAAGACTCAAATTAATAAACGAAGACACTGATGTTGACCTCTGACCTCTATACTCACAACTCCACCTGTAGGCAGAAACCACCACCACACCTTTTGTGTGTGCTCATACACACACACACACACACACACACACACACACACACACACACACTGAAGACAAAGGTGGCCAGCTCCTTCTGCCATGTGAAAACCAGGCTTAGCAGTGTTCCTCAGACGTAACCAGACCCTAGCTAGTGCTAATGCAAAGCTAGCTGAAGGGCCTCTTCTAGCCACCCCTCCAGGCCTTGACAAGAGTTTCCCCCATTTCCTGTCAGCCTTTTGTTTTTGTAGCTGTGCCTTCGGCTACATTTCACACTTTCCGGTGCTGATTTTCCCAGTTCTTTACAGGTTACACCTTGTTCTAAAGTGTTCTGACTTCCCTCCAGCTTTTTAGCAGGCTTTCGGTCCTTGAATGCTTTGCCGCTTGCCTTAAATGATTTATGAAACACGTGAGGTCAGCTTTGTGACTGACTGGCAGGGGACTACTGTCCAGTGGCAATGCAACGATACCCAGTCTTTCCACATGCTGGCCCCAATATTTTGTAACATGACCCCCTTCTACATGCTTACAAACTGGTACGCTTTTCACCCACCCCCTGTACTTCATCAGCTATGCTTGGCTGTCCTTCCAAACACAACACGAATGACAGGTCTTTAGGGTCTACATCTATTTCCTGGGTCAGAAAAGCAAGCACAGGCGATGGCCCAAACCCTTAACAGAGCATAGCTTCTCAAGGTTTCTTTTCTTTCCTCCTTTTTTTTTTTTTAATAAGCAGTACTCTTATCTTCCTATGCCGCCCCCTCTAGATAATATAAAACTCTCAGCTCTCAGATTGTCTCCTTTAGACCCCAGGCTGAGTGCAGTTCCAAGAGTTCATTCCTTCACCAATCAGTCCCCTAGATCTCTGGGCACAATACGTGACAACAGGAGGACAGCTTGTCACAATGTCCAGACAACTCTTTTTAGATAATAGATGCGTACATTCTATGAGACAAACGCATGTTTTACGCATTTTTTACAATCACAGCTTTCTAAATGCATTTCTAAGCTAAAAAACACGGCGCCTATACTAAGAATGGCCCTCGCAGGCCACCATCCTGGGTCACTACACGCAGAGGCACCCGCTGCTTCCGGTTCGAGGGGCGGAGATACTACATGCGGAAGTGCCAGGGGGAGGTCGAGCGTCGCTATGGGGGCTCCGTTCCACTCCGCACAGCGTGCAGTAGAGAATTGGCTCTGAAGGTCGGTTGAGAGTACCGGCCTGCGCCTCTGGAAGCGGTGGACGCCCAAGTCGAGAGCGAGCGTTTGGCCACCCTTGGAAACCCGGGCCTCGGGCGCGAAAAACCCTTACCCACAGTGCGCGCGTCGGCTTCCTCCCGGCCCCGCCCTTCCTCCGGGTCACGTGACTCGCGGCGCTCTCATATCCCGTATGTGGGTGAGTCCATTCGCTGCTGTAGGGGGCGGGACGAACGTCGATTTGTTGTGACGTACGCGCGTCCCCGGCCCGAGGAACGGCGGGGAGGCCCGGGGGCGCGCTCTGCCGGGGGCGCGCTCCGTAACCGACTGCGTGCCCCAAAGACGGGCGAGCTGCGGCCTGTTGTGCGGTCGCGGCCCTGGCCACCGTGGTGCCGCTAGCCTCCAGGCCGCATGGCCCGCGGCCGCAGCTCGTTGCGGCCCACGTACCGCGGGGCCGTCCAGTGCTCGCCTGCGGCTGCCCGGTCGTCGCGTCCCTGGGTCCCTCCGCCTCCTCTCTATGGGGCTCTGGGCTGGCCGGCCAGGTGCTATGGCCTGCGAGAGGGCGGGCTGTGGGCTGCGGGCTGCTTGGCTCCCGGGAAGGGACCGGCCTGCTGCTGCCGGTGTACGGCCAGGCCTTAGCGTTAGCCGCTTAGCGGAAAGCCCGCAGGGTTCCCGGGTAATGTTAGTATGAGAGGTGCGGGAACGTGGCAGGAACCCCTAATTTAGGGGAATTGCAGATGGCTTCACGCTTTCAGGTCAAGCATAGGAAACAAGATTGGTAGAGTGAAAAATTTGAAAGGGCAGTTCCATAACAGCGCTTTAACGTGGAGACACTTGTCAGTGAATGGATTGCAAATAGGGCTTTTGTACTTTACAAAATCGTGGAGTTAGTGCATTCTGATGTCAGATACGACTTTACATTTATAGACTGTACACTTAGTGCCAAAAGCGCTCCCCTCCCCAGCTAGCGCCGGCTCTCCTTTGTCTCTGGTCTGGAACTTACAATGTAGACCAGGCTGGTCTCAAACTCACAGAGATGGGCCTACCTATTAAGGCCTCTTAGTTAAGGACCTGCACCACCTCACCTGGCTTCCTGAGCTCTCTTACTTGAGGCCAATTTAGAGTTTTAAAATTTATTACTTTATTAAAGCAGGGTAGGTGCTCTTTTTACAATTCCTCCAATGTTTGTATTTATCTTATATTTTGTATGTAAGTCAGAGATCAATGGCTATGATTATCTAGCTATTTACACTTTTTCTTAAAAGGCTTAATATAATGATATGATGAAACGAATTATCTTATTTGGAGTGCAGCACCATTTTTAGGTTTTTGTCCCTTGCTCTTTGTCTTTTTATTTTGTCGTTCTCAGTGATCAGTATAATAAAGGAGGCTGTGAAACTAAAGTGGGTTAGAGATTTATAAACACAGGCATTCGTTTCTTTAAAATGTGTATACGCTGAAGTTTCAAAAACAGTGTAGATACTGTTAATTATGCTGATTCTGCTTCCTTCCTTGGAGAGGTAGGGACTGTTACTTAGGCCTTCCTGTACTGTGTAGTGGCTGATGATGACAGCATTAGTCCACACTGCCATAGCTGACATTGCTAAGGTGCTCCCTACCTCTACCCTGTCATAGCTAAGGTGCTCCCCATGCCAAAGGCTAGGTTTGCTTTTCTAATTTTTATAAAATCACAGTACTATTTTTACATCAGTACAAATTTATAAAAAATACACAATGACAATGTCCAGTGGGTTCAGATTTTTTCAGCTATTCCATATGTGCACGAAATACTTTGCTTGGACCAAAATCCTGCAGAGAACTGTCTACTGCATTGGGTTGTTAGGCCTTTAAAGCCTTCTAATGGATAGCAGTTTCTTCCCTCTCTTTCCTTTATCATTCAGGTTTAGCTGGTTGTATGTATTTTTGAATATATGCTTCTACCTCTTCTATGACTTCTCTACTCGCTAAATCTTGAATTACACTGTCCAGTGTAGTAGTCATCAGCCAGCTCTGATGTTTTAAATGAAATAGAAGTTTGGTTCCCCAATTGCATTAGCCACATTTGAAATACTCGGCACTCACAGGTTGCCTACTGGCTACTGTTTGATTGATTAACACAGATAAGATGTTTCCATAATTACAGAAAGTTCTGTTGAAATACAATGATCTTTTGAAATAATAGTGTTAGATTCAACCTTGATTTTTGATGGGAGGTACAAGAAAACTGTCATAGGTTTTATATTATAAAAATTATCCATTGCATTCATTATCAGGGAGACTTGTAATATCTGAGTCATCCCAATTGGAATGTTAAAATTAAGCTGTGGATGTAATGGTTCCTATGCTGTCTGCTCAGTTGACCCACCATAAAATTGCCCAAGAGCCTCTTGGTCAATAGCTAGATCTTCCATGGCTAATAGTGCCTGGGTCTATTACTGCAGCACAGCCACGGAGTGGTGCTTTCTAGTGACGTCATGTGCCCAGTGCTGCTTAGCTCTGGCACTCTTATGATGAACTTGCCTTCCACAGCTATCTGACTATCCTGAAGTACAGGAATGGCAAGAAAAATGCTTAACTCCGTTCCTTTCTTTTCAGACTACAGCAATGAATTGGTGGCCTAGCAACCTCCAAAGGTAACCCAAGGGCTCTACCTTAAAACAGATCAACTTGAATGTGTTTAAATCTGTGACTTAGCAACCTCCAAAAGTAACCCAAGGGCTTTAACCTTAAAAACCAACCAACCAGCCAACCAATAGGCTTTAATATGTTTAAATTGTTTGAACATATAACAATTTTTTCTATACCCTAAATTAAATTGTTTGAACATATAACATTTTTTTTCTATACCCTAAATTGTTTTGTTTCTAGCTAGTAGGAACCCTTCAAGACCAATAGTTGTGATAATTTCCTTCTACTTTTGCTTTAGCTGGGTTTTTTGTAGTCCAGGCTGGCTTTGATCTTACTATGTAGGCAAGGATGATCTTGAACTTGATCTTCCTGCTTCCACCTCCCAAGTGCTAGGATTCCCGGTGTGAGGCATCATATCCAGGTCAGTACTGCTTCTTTTCCTTTTTGTGTAGTAGTTATAAAACTCTGTCGTAGTCCCTATAAAACAACAAACCGAGGCTTCTCTGTAGAAGGTTTAGCTTTGTCCCTGACTCTTCCACCTGATGACTTCGCTCTGTCAAGGCAGTATGCCTCTGTTTGTTCTTCAGTAAATAAGCACCCAAAGGCAGAGGCACGTCTCACCTCATCACAGGCCCTCTACAGATGTATATGGTGATTGATACCTCTTTGTACAGCTTCTTAGTATTCCCTCAGTGATGAGGGCCCTGTTGGCTGGCTGAGAAGCCCTACTATGTTAGTATTTGACGTTAGTGGTAAGGGGTGATAGGTCATCAAACAGTTTTTGCTTAAGTCTGTATTGAATATTAGGAACACAGAATACTCAGTTACAGTCACGTGGCACCACCAAAGAGGAAACATGTGACTTATTGAGTAAATGCAGGCCATGTTAGTTAGGGACAGAAGCCAAATATCTACAAGAAATCTCAGTCCTCCCTGTGTAACTGATCCTAGAGAAGGGTAGGGTGTTGTTAAAGAAACACACTTAACATTAGCAGACATTTCTCAGTTACTGGTCATCTGTGCCTGTTTTAAACTAGAAGGTCTTTGTCTCAATTCTAGGATTTAAGATTTGAGCTGGTGGTTTTTCTTGTATCTGAGTAGCTTTATCACAGTGCTGCTGCCACCAAGTGGCCATTAGACCATATGCTTCAATTTTATTTTGTTGCCCACTGAGAAGAGCCTGTCAGCCATAAGAAGGCAGAATGATATAAAAAATGGCACATTGCTTAGACTGGAGGGTCACATTCCTGGATTTGAACTTAAGGAATATAATCTTAGCTTTTCATAGTCAAGCTGTTCTCCTTGTTTCATCAAAGGGGTAGCACCTGCCTTTTACAAGGAAGATAGAAAGTATAAAAGGCAGGTAGATAAAGTGAATATTCACTAAAGGTTAGCATATATTATACACATTGTTAGTGTCATACATAAATGCCAAGACATTATATATTATTAAATAGACACTGTTTAAGAATGGCATGACCTAAAGAAGTATATTTTTAGTAGGAGTAATTTTGAGAAATAATTATAAAAAACGATGAAATAAAGACCTTGGAAGTTACTGTTCATACCCTTCATTTTACAGATGGAAAAACCGAAGTTCGACGGCACATAGCTGGTTAGTTGCAGAGCAGAATTGTTTTCTGGGTCTCTGTCTAGCGTTGACTCTGCTGTCTCCCAATTCTGGAGCAGAGCAAAGGCTGGGTCTGGGTGGCACTGTAATTTGACTCTTACTGTGGTTTAGAAGAAAGTAGAATGAGGTGTGGAGTCCTCTCCTTTAGGATTTTCCTTTGGGTCATGGTGAACTATATCAGGAACACTGGGTGGAGGAAAGCCCCTCAGCCACACCATGCATGAAGAGCCCACAGTCCTTGTTAGGACATGTAGAGTTAGGTGCAGATACACTAGTGCAACACACTAGTTGTACCTCTGCTCTCTCATTCTTGTCTGTGTCTCGAGTCATCTCTGTGTCTTCTGTCTGTGCATTCATTGTCAGGGGATGCTGAACATTTTGTTTCTTTTTTAGTTCCACATTGGTATATTTCTTGGTAAGGAGCATGTCTTTTATTATTATGTAGAGAGCTATTTGTACACCACTGAACTGTTTGTTGAATAAGGTAATCTACTTCTCTGAGAAGTAGGCTACTGGAAAGGCTTCTGGAAAGCATTAGGACAGAGGGACCAAATCTCTACACCCTAACCTTGTCTGTACTTCAAGGTTGATTGAATTGAAACTTTGAAAACTGAGGGAAAAGGACGGTTTCTTTTTCCTTTTTAAATTTTATGTACATGAGAGTTTTGCTTGCATGTTTATCTCTGCACTATGCACATACCTTCTGATCCCCTGAAACTAAATTTATGGAGAGTTATAAGCTACCATATGGGTGCTGGGAATCAAACCTGGGTCCTCTGCAAGAATAACAATCTTTCTTTCTAGCCTAATGGGGGAACTTACTTCAGAATGAAAGATGGTCTCTGCTAAAGAACACTTTGAGAATTTCTGAAGAAGAGAAACTTAGTATACAACTCATGATACTTCTGAGTTTAAGGGCTATTCTTTCTTCATGGTGTGAATTTCTCTTTTCAGGCAATTTTTTTTTTCTGTCTCCTCTCGTTTTTCTTTGAGGTCCTTCTTGGCAGTCCTGCAGCTGTGAGCAGTTTGCTTAAGGGGAGGTGAAGTTTCCCAAGGCTTGCAGCAGTGCCATGTTAAAATATGGGTCTTAGCTCTGAACCTCAGAGATGAGTAACAGTGGTTTTCTGTCACTGAGAAACAGGTAGTTTAGAAAGAAGGAAGAATATGCTAAATCTTTATTTTTAAATTCTATATAATTTGGCATGAAGAGTGGGGGACGTGTCAGGAACAGTAATTGTTATGGTAGGGAAAGCGCTGCTTTCCTTTCATCAGTGGTCCTGGTTTACTCCTCTCATTTTGTAGTGGGGGTTTGTGTTAACGTCCCTTGAGAGAAAATAACTTTTCACCCTCACATTCTTGAAGAACTAAGCATAAAGGGGCTAGAAGGACGGCTTGGCAGTTAAGAGTGTATACTGTTCTTGAGGAGAACCAGAATTTGGTTCCTAGATCTAGATCTGGTAGTTCCAATGCCTCTGGCTTCCATGGACACATAGTTAAAAAAATAAGTCTTGACTACAACAATAGAAAGAAAGCCAGGCCTGGTGGCAAATACCTTTAATTCTATCAATCACTCAGAAGGCAGCTGGACCTCTCTTGAGTTCAAAGCCAGCTTGGTCTACATGCATAGCTGGTTCTAGGCCAGCCAGGGCTACATAGTGAGACTGTGTCTCAAAAATTAAGTTAAACAATAAAAAAAAATGCCTAGAGTAATACAGTGTTCTGTTGATTTTTGTAGGATCGTTTCAGCAGCAGTCAGGATTTTGTTTGCTTTTGGATTGTATTTGTTGCTAGCATTTCTAGATGATAATCCTTGCTTGTACAGCCATTTTAGGCTGCTTTGTATTTTCTCACTGTGATTGCTTTGACTCACCCTAAGTTGGAATGTTGGAATTCAGAACAACAATTTTCTCACTCTTCCTTTTTTTTCCCCCCTTAGTTGCCAAAACGAAGGGGATTTGGTGATGGAGGCTTTGTTGGAAGGAATACAAAATCGGGGGCATAGTGGGTAAGTTTGCCTTTGTGAGCTCATTGCAGTTTAAAAACTTATCTGGGTTCTGTTAGACCAAATGATAAGCTGAGCTATGGCACGATGTTGTGGACAGCATTGCTCCTGCATCAGTTGCCTTCTCTCAGCAGTACTAGGGAGGACTGCGGCTTCTATCCTAGCCTGAGTTTTCTCCTGCAGCTCAGAAGGGCATCAGTGGCTTGAGCAGTGAGGTAGGCTACAGTGTGTTCCAAATAACAGTTGAGAGAAATAACGGCAATAAATCTTACTCAAGGATAAGTTTCTTGAAACAGTTCTTTTCTGTTATCTTTTTCCTGCATAATAGTCTGTTTGCTACCAAGACTGTTCATTTTGGCTAAAAGAGATGCAACATAGGCTTGCTTGGATTTTCCCAAAAGAATCCCTTAAATATCCCAGAAGATGTGGTTAGTAGCTCTGCAAGTCTCACTTTGCAAGCTAGATGTAAAACATGCATCTGTGTTTCAGCAAGTGAGGTCGGTTTTAGGTTACTCATTAGAGGAGTGCAAACTATTGTATGGGATTAAGCAGCATAGCATGTGACAGCATGAGAAAGCAAAGGCTCAGACACCCTGGCTTTGCTTCTGGAAGGTTCTTCAGATAGGTTTAGTCTGTGATAGCTTTATCTGTGAGATATGAGAAACCACTTGGGCATGAAGTGTGTCTGGCCTGTTGGTGTTTGTAGGGGGTTTTTGACATCCTGTGAAGCTGAACTGCAAGAGCTCATGAAACAGATCGACATCATGGTGGCTCATAAGAAGTCTGAGTGGGAGGGGCAGACACACGCTCTGGAGACTTGTTTGGACATCCGCGATCGGGAGCTGAAGGCTCTGAGGAGTCAGCTGAACATGAAGCACAAAGAGGTAGAGTGGCTACTTCACTTTTCTTGTTATCTTGACTCTGGGTTTTAAATTATACATAGTACTGCACACCCATGTTCATGCATGTATATAATACACTTGGAGCAACCCTCACCTAAACCCTTAATTCATCTTTGTGGTAGTTTAATCTTTTATGCCAAACATGTTTCTTAAGTGTTTGTTTTTCTAAAAAAAGCATTTGTTTACCAAGTTAGGGTTGTTTGTTTGGTGGGTTTTTTTTATTTTTTAAATTTTTAAATTTTTAATTTTTTTTTGCTTTTGTGTTTTCAAGACAGGGTTTCTCTGTGTAGTTCTGGGTGTTCTGGTACTTGCTCTGTAGACCAGGCTGGCTTGGAACTCAGAGATCTGCCTGCCTCTGCCTCCTGAGTGCTGCGATTAAAGGAGTGTGTCAGCACCGCCCAACCTTATTCTAATTCTTATGGTTTCTGTTTTTGTTTGTTTTTAAAGGTTTATTTTATGTAAATGAATATTTCACCTGCGTGCATATATATGTGTACCATATATATGCCTGATGCCACAGATTCTCTAAAACTGGAGTTACAGATAGTTGTGAGCTGCCATGTGGGGTACTGGGAATTCAACCTGGGTCCCCTAGAGGAGCAGCCAGTGCTTCTAACCACTGAGCCATCTCACCAGTCCTCTTATGGTTTCTTTTAGAAGACAATTTATTATGAAATTATAAGAATAGTAGTATCTGTTTCAAGGACCATTTTACTTTGGAAATGTATAATGTATACTTTATTTAAGAAAATGCCAGTGTAGACTAGGATATGGCTTTTAGTGCTTGCTGTGCAACTCTAAGACCCTGGGTTTGCATCCCCAGAGGTCATGCAGTATATCCACGCATGGTGGTATACATTTGCAACCCTAGCACACAAGAAAACGGGAGGAGGCTTATATAATCTTTGCATAACTTCATCATATTACATGTCCATATTTACATCACCAGGTTTATAGGAATTGGTTTGGCTTCGCTTGTAAAGTGAGGTGAAAAACAAAGTTGAAGCTGTAGGAACATGGTGTAGCAGTAGAGTGCTTGCTTTGTATGCTGAAAGCCTTAGGTTCAGTTCCAGCATTCTTCCACACTCCCCCCACCCCTACCAAATGTTAAAGTTGAGTCTTTGCTTTTAACAGTTTGCCTCCTTTGTCAGAGTTAAACAGTTCAAGGCTGGAGAAGCAGCTCAGTGATGGAGTGTGCTTAGCACGCACAGTCCTGGCCAGGATCATCAGTATTGTAAGCAAAGTTAAGGAAACCCACTACAGACAGACCTCTCTTAAAATAAGAGAGAAGAAGGAAAATAAAATCATTTCCAGTCCCACTACACACTAATATTGGTAGTTTTTGGGGGAGGTTTAAGAATAGCTTCTGACTTACTCCTCATAACTTAGCTGGTGCAGTAGAAGAACACTGAATACTGGAAGGGAAGCAGGAAGTGTTTAGGTGGAAGCGTTGTCTCTGAGTTTCCATACAGATTAGTCTGGGAAGGATACGAGCTGTGAGTAAATGCTATCCCTAAGCCTCACGCTCATTCTGCCAGACTTGCCTGCATGGCATTTGCCCTCCTGAAGGCCAGTATACTACCAGGACTGACAACACAAAATTGTGGTTTGGTTGCTGATACTGTATACATGTGTGAAAATTTCAAAACATTAAACAGTTATCAGTGGTTGGCCATTTGCACTTAGAGTCAAATAACATTTTAGTAATATCAGCTGTATTAATTTAGATTTCTGCGAATGGTATTTGCTAACCTAGAGTTTATTTTAAAGTTTAGGCAAATCTTTTTTTAAAAGATTTATTTATGGGGGCTGGAGAGGTGGCTCAGTGGTTAAAAGCACCATCTGCTCTTCCAGAGGTCCTGAGTTCAATTCCTAGCAACCACATGGTGGCTCACAACCATCTGTAATGAGATCTGATGCCTTCTTCTGGTGTGTCTGAAGACAGCTATAGTGTACTCACATACATAAAATAAATAAATCTTAAAAAAAAAGAGATTTATTTATTTATTTATTTATTTATTTATTTTATGTATATGAGTACACTGTTGCTGTTTTTAGACACACCAGAAGAGGGCATTGAATCTTAATACAGATGGTTGTGAGCCACTATGTGGTTACTGGGACTTGAACTCAGGACCTCAGAAAGAGCAGCCAATGCTCATAACCACCGAGCCATCTCTCCAGCCCCTAGGCACATCTTTTAAGAACACAACTTACACAGAGACAGGGAGATGATAAGAAAGCACAACAAATGATAACCACACTGGATTGCAGAGACAGAACAATTTGGTGGGCTAGAGAAATAGGTCAGTGGTTAAGAGTACTGGCTGCTCTTTCAGAGGATCCAGGTGCGATTCCTAACACTCATGTGGTGGCTAACAGCTGTCTTAGTTCCAGTCCCAGAAGATCTGACACCTTCCTCTGGCCTCCATGAGCACCAGGCATGTGATGTGGTACACAGATAACACACAGGCAAACACACACCTATATGGCTCTCTGTGTCTTTACTATTCCACTGCACTTGCTTCTCTCAGGACCTTGTGAACTGTTCACACCAAGTCTGGACATGTCGGGTAGTTAACTTTCCCAGGGCAAACCTCAGCAGGATGAGGATGGGTAAAGTCAGCAGCTTCCTGTTGCTCACAGAGATAGAAACCATCCGTCTGCTTCCTTAGTAGGTTCCCAGTGACACAGCTCCAGCTGCTTACTGCCGTAGTCTGCCCAGGAATAGGCCATTAAGACTCTTCCTTCCCATCTCCTCATTGTGCTTTCTAAGGTCACTCTAGTTATCCACCCAGAAGTCTGTTTCTCAGATTGCACTTCTAGAAAACCTCAAAATAAGACCAAATAATATAGTAAGATAGTTTTAACCTTCCTTATATGTATGTAAAAATTACCAGGACTCTCAGTAGGAAATAATAAAGCCACAGTCATGCTTGAGAGTTTTAACACATTTTTCTTAGTAACCGATGGAGAACATTCATAAAGATACAGATTTGAACAGCATGATCAGCAAACTTGACCCAGTTTATAACTATAGAACTCAACACAAGAGAACTGCAGAGCATGCATTTCTTCTGCAGCACAAACTGAGTGATTACCAAAATTGACTCTATCCTGGGCCATGAACAAAGTCTTGAAATCATAGATAAACTCTCTTAACATAGCAGAAGCAAGTTAGAAAAAGATAACCTTGAAAAATCTGTGTATTTGGAAATTGAGTAAAGTTATGAATGACCCAGAGAAGTCATAATAGAAATGAAAAATAGTTTGAATAGTCCCAGCCCTCAACTCTGGAACTCTTTAATAATCCAACTGTAAGTAATAACAGCCTTAAAGTGTACAAAGCAGCACAGGCTCCTTAGGGAGAAATTATGTCCATGGAATCTATAGAAGTAACACAGGTCTCCTGTTAATGATAGGACAAGCACATGGAAAGGCCAGTTAAAGTGGAGTGATGATCAGAATCAACCTGACCTAACTGATCTTAAGCATGCTCTTTTTAAGTGACTGAAACATTCACTGCAGTCCAGCAGCTCTCACTGTAATCAGCAGATTAAGTTGTATATTTTTATAACAAAGTAGATTTACGCTAAGACTCAACATAATAAAAGACAACTTTTCAAGTACTTGGAAATTAAGCAATATACTTAATGACCTTCCAAGTACTTGGAAAATCAATGCACTTCTAAATGATCTTTAGTTTTAGATTTGTTTATTTTATTTATGGATATAAATGTTATACTTGTACATATTTATGTTCACCACATGTGTGCCTGGTACCCATGGAGGTCAAAAGAGGGCATTGGATCCTTTGGGACTGGAATTACAGATGATTGGGAGCTGCCAGGTGGATTCTGGGAATTGAATTCAGGTCCTCTGAAAGAGCAGCTAATGCTCTTAATTGCTGAGGGAGTTCTTCAGCCTACCAAATATATGTGTGTGTGTGTGTGTGTGTGTGTGTGTGTGTGTGTGTGTATACATATATATTTTAAAGATTTATTTATTTTTATTTATATGAGTACACTGTAGCTGTCCTCAAACACACCAAAAGAGTGCATCAGATCCCATTACAGATGGTTGTGAGCTACCATGTTGTTACTGGGAATTGAACCCAGGATCTCTGGAAGAATAGTCAGTACACTTAATCTTAAGAGATGGCTCTTAATCACTGAGCCGTCTCTCCAGCCCCCAAATATCTTTTAAGTCATGAAGAAATCACAGTGAACATTAGAATATACTTTGATGATGAGTAATAATGAACTTTCTGTGGATCATTTGTGGGGCTGGATGAGTGGATAGTGGCAGAGCATGTGCTCACATATGCAAAGGCCTGGGGTCAATCTCCTGGGGATCACCATTTGTGGGGTTGGATGAGTGGCACAGTGGCAGAATGTGTACTTATATATGCAGAGGCCCTGAGGTTAATCCCCAGCACAGAACTAAACACAGGAAACAACACAGGGTGCAGCTCACATGCTGCCTAAAGTGAATTTTATCTATCTGAATCTCCAGATATGTTTCAATAGGAAGACTGAAAATTAGTCATTTAAATATTGTCTTAAGAAATAAGAAAAAGCTTGAAAGACTGCTTAGTAAGTAGGTAATTGGCTTGCTACACAAGCATGAGGACCTGCGTTTAATCTCCAGCACCATGTCAGCTACAGATATGACTGTATACATGTGTAATCAGCACCAGAGGAGCAGAGAGAAGAGGATCCCTAGAGTTTGCTGGCCAGTCAGTCTAGCTGAACAGATGAGCTCTAAGTTCAGTGAGAGACCTTTCCTCAATAAGGGGGAAGATTATTGAAGAAGACACCCAACATCTCTGTCTGGTCTCTAAACGCATGTTTATACACATGTGTGCACACCTATATACATATATGAACACACACACACACACGCACCCCCCTTCTCCCCCGCCCCCCGCCATCTTTCTCTTCTCATGTACTGGTTAAATTCTAACCAGTTGTCAGGAGACTACTGCTGGATACTTAAGAGTTGAGGACTGGTACGAGATTGCTGCTGTCACTGGGACTCAATCACGGAAGACTGGGTTAGGATCACTTCAGAATCTGTCTCTGATATCACTGACCTGTGGTTTACTTGCAGAAATTACTGTTTTAAGTTTTACAGGTCTCTAAAATGGAAATATTTTTGGTTATCAAAAATTTTAAATTTTGTATCTGTAATTTTTATGAGCATTTAGTATTTTAACAGAGGGTTGGGGAGAATAAATCAGGCAGGGAGTGTGAGTCTTGCACTAACTTTAAATTTGTAAAAGAGTTGCTCGTGTTTATAGCTGTTGTGTAGACTGTTGACTCAGCCATTTACTTGCCTGCCTGGGAAGAAGGCTAACTATGTAGTTACACTTGAGAACATTAGTTTGCAAGTAAGTGAAAGGATTATTTTTGTGCTGTGTTGCAGGGATATCCTTTCAATGCTAATACTGAGCAGTCCTACCCCTTCCTGTTTTTAGGTTGGAATATTGCATCAGCAGATAGAAGAACATGAAAAAACCAAGCAGGAGATGGCCATGGAGTACAAGGAGGAGTTAGTGAAGCTGCAGGAGGAGGTGAGCCTTTGGTTCTGGGCCGCCATGTGTGGCCGTTCTTTCTCTGTAACTCTTGACTGTCGTGTTGAGAACTCGTTTCTGATTTCAGTGGCGAGAAATGCACAGCCTTCTGATTTCAGTGGTGAGAAATGTGATATTCTGTGGGAAGTATGTGGTAGAAATGTTTTTTTCTGACCTTGAATCTAGGTAAAGAATCTTGCCTAGCATGTTTGATATGATTAGGTCAGCAGTTGGCTGAGCACAGAAAGGAAAAAAAGAGTTATGTTTATATAATACTGAAATCTTGATTCCAGAACATTTACTATTTTAATTTCTAAGTTTATATTGGATGATTCAAAGCCTTTAGAATTATTTGAGGAGCTATGAGGTGCTGGTGCATACCTTTAATCCCAGAGAGGCAGAGGCTGGTGGATCTCTGTGAATTAGAGGCCAGCCTGGTTTACAATCAAGTTCTAGAATCGCCAGGACTACACGGAGAAACCCTGTCTCTAAAGACCAAAAAGGCAGGAAGGAAGGGAAGGAAGAAGGAAGGAAGGTAGGAAGGAAGGAAGGAAGGAAGAGAG
>NW_021620939.1:867604-910886 GCF_004785775.1 Grammomys surdaster | reverse complement strand
TGGGAGGGAGGGAGGGAGGGAGGGAGGGAGGGAGGAAGGAAGGAAGGAAGGAAAGAAGGAAGAAAAACTGTGATTAAGAAAGCAGGGGTTGTAAGGTGGCTCATTGGGTAGAGGCACCTGCCGCCAAGCTTTGTGACATGAATTTTATCCCAAGAACCTACATGGTGGAAGGAGAAAACTAGCTCCTGCAAACTGCCCTTTGACTTCCTCTTGGTGGGCTGAAGTGTACACATACTTCCCTTCCCTCTCCCCTACCTCTAATAAAAAAAGAAATAGGTGAGCAGTTGAGTTTTTGTAGAGGATCCCAGGTCAGTTTCTAGCAGCATGTTAGGAAGCTTAGAACACCTATAATTCCAGCTGGAGGGATCTGACGCCCTCTCTGGCCTTCACAGGCATCTGTCTGCACCTGCATGCACATTCTGACATAGAGATAAACATACATAATTAGAAAGTAAAAATAAAATCTTTAAAAAGAAGAAAATTCTATTTTCATATTCAATTTAATTTTTAATATTGGAGAAAATTACTTTTGTTTTGGTTTAAGTCAAAGTCTCCTATTTACTGTGTATCATCAGTGTCCTCAGGGGTATGTCTTGAGAACCACTGGCCCAGAGGGGAACAGTCACTGCTTCCTCTCTTCTGTGGAGAGGGTTGTGTGTGTGAGGGGGCATCTATGAATGCATGACAATTGTAATAAAACTAAATTTTACTTTATTATTTTTTTGGACTGGAAATTTCATTGCTTGTATAAATTTCATTTATTTCTCACATACACATGCAAGCAGGCATATGCACTTTGAGATAAGGTAGCCCAGGCTGGCCTCAGATTCTTCATGTGGTTGAAGATAACCTTGCCTTCTGTTTTTCCTGCCTTCACTTAGTTCTGTGATCACTGTGTCTGCTCCCACAGCCAGTGTGTGTGGTGCTGGGTCCAGCCTAGGGCCAGTGCTTTCTAGGTCAGCACTCTTATCAGCTGAGCTGTGCCCCAGCCCTGTCATTTTTACGTCTTCTTTTAGTTTGCTTTGCAGCTCTAACATGCTGCCAATCTATTTTCAGTAGTGAAAGTTAGCAGTGTTCTTGGTTTGTAATCCCCATTCATCTGAGCACCACAATTTGCTAACTCTTAAAATTTAAGTAAATAAATAACTGTTTTTACAGTTAAGCAGACTGAAGAGAAGCTATGAAAAGCTGCAGAAAAGGCAACTGAGAGAATTTAGAGGAAATACCAAAAGTCTGCAAGAGGATCGGTCTGAGATTGAGAGGCTAACTGGAAAAATAGAGGTATGTCCACAGCAACAGTTCAAGTTGCAATGGCAGTTGTCTGCTGTGTAGGAAAATGCCATTTCTAATGGAGCTGCTTCCTGGAGGCAGTTCCTGCTATCTCAGGGGCTGCCACTGAACTATTCAGTGTGGGTGGGTGGTCCACATCACATGCTCCCCTGTGACTGATGGGATTCCAAGCCATCAGTTAATCTTAAGAGTGTAGATCTCCGTACAGCGTACTTGGAAATATATGAAGGTTTTATTTTGTTTGTTTTTTGTTATTATTGTTAAAATGATGGAGCATGAAATTGGCATTCACAGTCCAGGGAGCAGGGTTAGCCAACATGCCTGGGACGGTATCCTGGAGACGATCCTTGTACTGAGTACCTCCAATTCTGAGAAACACTGACCGTCAGTAAGTGGCAGCATCCTACCATATCACTGTCTCCTCCACACTGACCCTGTAGGTGTTAGTGAGCGTGGGGAATGTTTGGCTTTTTCTTGTAGAGAGTACTCAGCTCATCAGGTGGTTTACTTTCAGTTCCCACTTAGATAGAGCATAAGTTACAAAGGATTCGCCTCTCTCTCAGATTTTGTTTTTGTTCCATAACTCCATGATTACTGATAGGAGGCAGTGAGTCCCCTCTCTTCTCCAGTACATTGAAACAGTCACTCAGGATGTTTTGGGACCTCAGAGTCTGATCCAGTAGTAGGCATGGTACCTAGGAATCTGTACTTTGCCTAATTGAGAAACACTGTTCAGTATCATTGTGTGACTGCTTAAAGGTGTTCTATGAGTGATCTGTCCTATAGAAATGCTACTTTAGGGGGCTGGAGAGATGGCTCAGTGGTTAAGAGCACCAGTGGCTCTTCCAGAGGTCCCGAGTTCAATTCCTAGCAACCACATGGTGGCTCACAACCATCTGTAATGGGATCTGATGACCTCTACTGGTGTATCTGAAGACAACAACAGTGTACTCATATACATAAAATAAATAAATATTAAAAAAATGCTACTTTATATACTTGTTTTAGTTAGGGTTTCATTGCTGTGAAGAGACACCCTGACTAAAGCAACTCTTATAAAGGATAACATTTATTGGGGATGGCTTACAGATTCAGAGGTTTAGTCCATTATCAGCATGGTAGAAAGCATGGCAGCGTGCAGGCAGACATGGTGCTGGAGGAGCCAAGAGTTCTACATCTTGATCTGCAGGAAGCAGGACATTGGACTTCCACACTGGATGGAGCTTAAGCATAGGAGACTTCAAAGCCTACCCCCACAGTGACACACTTCCTCCAATAAGGCCACACCTACTCCAACAAGGTCATACCTCCTAATAGTGCTACTTTGCATGGGCCAAACATTCAAACACATGAATCTCTGGGGATCAAACCTATTCAAACAACAACAATACTTTACCATCTGGAATTATAATTTTGATGTTTAATATTCTTTTTATATTTCAATATTTTTATAGATTTAGAACTTAGAATCAGGACCTCACAAATACTGCTTCCCCTCCAGCCTCTTTGCTGCTACCATTTCTTCCAGCTCCTGCACATTCTTCTCACTAACCTACACCACCAACCATGAGCACAGAACCTCGGGAGCCATCCTCTGGTCAGGTTACTTCACTGACTCTGGATTCAGCTTCAGATCGTCATTACCTTTAAAATCCTTGTCATCATAACCTTTGAGGGTTTCATCACAGACACAGTACTGATCACACTCTGGCCTTGGAGTGCCGTAGAGTCCTTTCTTCGTAGCTATTTTGATCTCCTTGTTTCATCCACTTACTCCTATTGACATTCCTCAATTCTTATCTTTATGAAATTGCTTTCAGTAAGACAGTTATTTTCACACTATTTCTGCCAATCCATGAGCACGACAGGCCTTTCCATCCTTGGTGTCTTCTTCCATTTCTTTCTTTGGTATTTTAAATTTTTCATTGAAGAGATTGTTTACTGCCCTGGTTATGTTATTCCACGTGTCTCTCTCTCTCTGTCTCTCTCTCTCTCCCCCTGTCTCTGTCTCTGTCTCTCTCTGTCTCTCTCTCTGTCTCTCTCTGTCTCTCTCTCTCTCTCTCTCTCTCTCTCTCTCTCTCTCTGTGTGTGTGTGTGTGTGTGTGTATTTAATTCTGTAGTATTTTAAGGTTGCTGTGAATGAGATTGCTCTCCTGAGTTCTTTCTCAGGGTGTCTGTTATTGGTTATGGAAAAGCTACTGAGTTTTTATGTGTGTTTTAAACCTTGCTCCTTTTCTGAAGGTGTTTATCAGTTCTAGAAGCTGTCGGGTGAAGGTATTAGAGTCTCATGTACAGGATCATTTTGTGTGAAGAAAGGATCATTTGGCTTCTTTCTGTAGTTGTATCCCTTTTCTTTCCTTTGCCTTTTTGCTCTAAGAGTCTAAAGACTTGAATACAGTGGAAAAAGTGTATGCCTTGCCTGTCACTCCTCCTTTTAGTGGCTGTGCTCTGGGCTTCTCTCCATTTAGTGTGTTGGTTATAGGCTTGCCATATATGTCCTTTGTTATGTTGAGCTATAGTTCTTTGTTTTTTTATTTGTTTGGTTTTTTGAGACAGGGTTTCTCTGTATAGTCCTGCCTATCCTGGAACGTACTCTGTAGACCAGGCTTGCCTTGAACTCAGAGATCTGCCTGCCTCTGCCTTCTAAGTGGTGGGATTAAAGATGGGCACCATTACCACCTGGCTGAGCTATAGCCTTTTAAAAATTGATTCTTTGTGAATTTCACATCATGTACCCCAATCCCACTCATCTCCCCATTCCTGCCTTCTGTCCTAGCAACCTCCCTTGCCAAGAGGAAACAAAAATAAAACCAACAAAACAAAACAAAAAAACCCCCAAACCTCTCTCTATGGAAGCAGCAGTATGTCATCTAGTATCCCCCTTTGTCCAAACAGCTACACTTGCAGATGTTCATTGGAGTGAGTGATTGGTCTGGCTTCAGCCCTTTGGCTTATGCTACACTATCAATACTGGATTGTCAATTGGACTTGTCTCAGATATCCTGTTGTTACCTTGTGTCGTGGAGATCCTCCAGCTTTGGATCTGTAGGACCCGGCCCCTTCATGGGTTCCAGCAGTTCACAGATGGGATAGATGTTGGGGATGGCCAACTCAAAGCCTTGGATCTGTGCCTGGTATATGGTCAGCTTGCCAGCTTTCCTGTGACTATATCATCAGGGCCAGCTCTCCTGCTTTGCTCAGTGAGGGGCAGGGCCAGCTCTCCTGCCTATGGCAGCTGGCAAGGGGTGGGATTGGCTCTCCTGCACTCATGCCATTGGAAACCACACCCATGCCACTAGGGCCAGCTCTTCTGCATTGTCCTGTGAGGGGTGGGGCCAGCTTACTCCAGGGTGTAGGGTGAGGGGAGGAGCCATCAGCTATAGTTCTTTATTGTTAATTTCTTCAAGGCTATTGGATTATGTCAGAAGTCTTTTCTGCATTAATTAAGGGATCATGTGATTTCTGTTCTCAAATCTATTAATATGATAAATGATATTTGCTAATATATAGTATATATCATAATTTGCTAACATTAATATATACATTGAATCATCCTTGTATCATGTAATGATACATTCTTGATCTTAGTGAATGATCTATCCTTTCCTTCTAAAGCAATTTTTGTCTTTGCCAGTAAGGTATGTTTCTTTCAGGTAACAAATACATTGATTTTTTTTTTTGTTAAGATTTATTTATTTATTTATTTATTTATTTATTTATTTAATATATATGAGTGCACTGTAGCTGTCTTCAGACACTCCAGAAGAGAGCATTAGATCCCATTACAGATGATTTTGAGCCACCATGTGGTTGCTGGGAATTAACTCAGGACCTCAGCCCCTGATCCTGTTTTTTACTCCAGTCAACTAGTGTGTGTGTGTGTGTGTGTGTGTGTGTGTGTGTGTGACAGAGAGAGAGAGGGAGAGAGAGAGAGAGAGAGAGAGAGGTGGGGGGCGGGGTAGAGGGGTAGAGAGGTAGAGAGAGGGAGGTAGAGTTGTATGTACCCATATCAGTGTGTGTGGAGGCTGAAGGAAGAAGTTGTATGGCTTTTTCTATCAATTTCCAGTGTACATTTTGAGACAGTCTTTCAGTAAACCTGAAGCTTGCTGGCTAGCAAGCTTCTCGGATCCTACTGTCTCCTCACCAAAACACCGGAGTTACAGGTATACATGGCCATGCTCAACTTTTTATGTGGGTGCTGGGGATTTGAACTCAGGTACTCTTGCTTTCTCAGCATGCACTCTTACCTACCAAGCCACTTCCCTAGCTGTAGTTTGTGTCTTTTGATTAGAGAATTGAGACCATTCGTATCTGCCCAAGGATGGCAACTCCCATGATAATGAAGACAGTGGCCCACAGACATGCTCAGAGGCCAGTCTGATGGAGACCAATCTTGAGTTGAGATTCTCTCTTCTCATGCATGTTTACTTTGTGTCAAATTAATAAAAACTAGCCAGCACAGATAGTTCTGGTTATAATAATCTGGTTTGACAGTATTGTCTTTCAGTATTCACTTTCAGCCTGAATTACATTGTTCCATGCCTTCTTGGCTTTTAGTTTTTGTTGGGAAATCTACACAAAGGTAAATCTTGGTGGGTTGGTACTTCTTTCTTGCAGCTTTGGTGTCCTTTGTTTTGAATGTTTAGTGTTTTAACTATAATATGATGTGGAAAGACTCTTTTCTGGTCTTGATAGTCTAAATGATTTTTGTGTCTTGATGGCTCTGTCCCTGTATTTGGGGATTTCTCAGCTGTGACTGTGTTGAATGGATTTTCTGCCCCTTTATTTTAAACTTCTCACTCTTCTATGCCGGGGAATCACAGATATGATTTCTGTGTATATGTACATGTGTATGAGCATGCATGTGTATATGTGTGTGCACATGTGTATGAGCATGCATGCGTATATGTGCATGTTTGTGTGGAGACAAGAGGTCAGTGTAGTTACTCTCTACCTTACTTTTGAGACAGAATCTCTCACTGAACCTGGTACTCACTGATTGAGCTAGCCTGGCTGGCTGTAGGCCTAGGGATTCTTCTGTTAATACCTCCCCAGCACTGGAATTTCAGATGTCTGCTGCCATGCCCCGTGTTCTCTAGTCAGTGCTGGTCTATATGCTTACATGACAAGCATTGTTCATGTACTGAGTCACTTACTAGCTCTTAGATTGGGTCTTTTAATGATGTCCTATAGATCTTGTACATCTCCTTTCATATTTTCTTATCTTTGTCATTGTTTTCTGTTCTAATTCGTATACCTTGTCTTCAGGCCCTGAAACTCTGTTTTCTATTTGGAAAGGCTTTCCATTGAGCTTTTATTTGACTCAATGAGATTTTTATTTAACAAAATTTCTATTTGATTTTTTTCAGTATTTTTATCTATTGAGTTCCTCATTCATATCCTGTATTGACTTTCTTATTTCATTCAGATGCTTGTTTGCTTCCTTTTTGAATTCCTTCAAAAGTTTGTTTGTGTTATTTGAACATTCTTATTTATTCATTTAGTGTGCATGTCATGTCTATCATCCTCCAGTTGAATGGGGCTGGGTTTTGGTTTATTTTTATTAAATGCTATTCCTAAGTCAGTGCTGGCACACATGTGTCATATAGAAAGACTCTGAATGAATAGAATATCAGAAAGCTGACTTATGACACTTAATCTAAGGAGCAATCTAAAGCTAAAGACCCCTGGAGGACAAAGATGGGAAGATTGAGGATCTTTTCCCTTTGATTTGCTTTATTTTCAGAAATGTTGGGCCCATTTTCATGACATAGAATTTGAAATTGCTGTTGATCACCTATTACTTTTGAATTATTTCGCTTTGGGTTATTAAGTACCTATAAAAATGTGATGCATATTTTCCATGTTATTCAAGCTTTTGCAATTCTTCTATGAAATGAAAAAAATTGACTATCAAAAATACTGTTATTGGCAGAATATGAAGTGAGAATCGGGCTACTGAGTTACTGATTTAGAAATCTGTTTGAATCTATTCAGTTTCTGGGTCTGAATGTTAGAAATTTAGACGGCAAAGGGAATATTATTATTTTAGTATAATAATAATAGTACTTTTCTGAAAAATACAAAATAGCAACAGCCCTTAGGTGGCAGCAGATCTGCAACAGTGCTCATGGGCCACTGTCCTGGCTTGATTCTTCCTCTTCACCGCTAAGGTGTTACATTTAGAAAGACAGACATCCAGAGGCACAATGTGAGTAGAATTCAGTACTCGTTTGCAGTGTAGTCAGCTAAGTGAGTAATGGGGCTCCTGCTGAGGAGAAGGGTGCTACTATACCCAGGGAGTGGTGGTGCTCTGAAAGCAAATGGTGAAATTCTCACAGCCTGGAAGCACCTACATGTAAGTACCTTACTTGCCTCCCCAGGAATTCCGACAGAAGTCTCTGGACTGGGAGAAGCAGCGTCTGATTTATCAGCAACAGGTATCTTCTCTGGAAGCACAGAGGAAGGCTCTGGCTGAACAGTCAGAGATAATCCAGGTAGGCTTAAGCCATCTAATGCATGAGTTTTGATTGAGTCTGACTTACTACCATGCTCCTTATGATGGATGCCATTGTCTTACTTGGATTCTCTCAGCTAGTCTTTGTGTGGTAAGCTCATCTTCCTCTACTTGTGGCTTTGCCTCTTCAGTGTCTAAAACACTCAGATTCCTCGTCTTCTCCTGTCACCTTTCTTCACTGTCTTCACTCTTCTAATCTTGGTCCCTGCCCTGCTCTCCCCTCAATTTTGTCCTCTGTCTCCTTTTTTTTCCATCTTTTTCTGCTTCTGTCATTGGTTTTTCTGACACTGCTTCTGTCTGAGCTTGGCTCGTCTCCATGGCAGCTTGAGCACTTCGGCTAAGGAGCCTCAGCCAGGGAAGCACAGATAGTTTGACTGGAAAGACTTACTGCATTGGTATGTATTATAATGGAAAGTAGTGTCTTTGTGGCTACAGAAATGCTTTTTTTAGTATAATGATAGGAACTTAAAAAACTAATGACTTCAGTAAAAACTAAATAGACACTGAATTTAAGATATGTGTTCTTAGGACATAGCCAGCTCCTTCACCTTTTCCTTAAAATCAAGAATACAAGAAGGAATGAACAGAGAGAGGGTGGTGAGTATGTAGAGCCACCCTCTACTATCTGCTGTTGGGTGGTTACTGGTTGTGTATGTTATTTGTAGTATAACAGTCCATCCACACTGGTACTTATCTCATTTCTAGGATGCTAGAACAGACTAGGTAAGTTCAAAGATCTAGAGGGAGATGTTTGGCTTTTTATTCATTTTATGTATATGAGTACACTGTAGCTGTCTTCAGACATACAAGATGAAGGCAGCATTGGATCCCATTAACAAATGGCTGTGAGCCACCATGTGGTTGGTGGGAATTGAACTTAGGTTTCCTGGAAGAACAGTCAATGCTCTTAACTGCTGAGCCATCTCTCTAGACCAAGCCTTCATTTTTAAACCTTCATTTTATTTTCTTTTTAAAGCATTGGCATCTTCTTTATCCCCTAAAATGCTAGCTGTCTGGTACACTATTGTCAATGGTTTTGCTATGAGTAACAACTCCATTGAGACTTTCAAGGAGGGACCTATACCCCACAGAATGAAAATCTGTTTTGTCATCTGCAAGAAGCTACTAACCAAAGTAGGACAGTGGAGCCTTCTTGGGGGCTTGGGGTAGGATAGGGGTCAGGGTTTAACCTGATTGAAAAAGCTCTGTGTTCTTAAAGACTATGATACATTGCTGTAACCTAATTACAGCCATTAGACTGGAAAAGAACAAATTGAGTTTTTGTTTTTTCAATCCTCATTTTATTCATGTTTATTGATTATATAATCTTTAAGTCATTGCTATCAAATTACTATTGTGATTAATTCTATATAATGCAAACTTCACTGTTAATAAAAGTGGAGTTTTTATTTACCAGTCACTCAACTAGAGACAGAATAAGATACCTTTAAAGAACTGACATCTGTTGTGCCCGCTAAAGATATTTGAATTCTTCTCATAGTTTTATTTAAAATAAAATTATCTGACTAGTTAAAAGTATTACTTATAAATGTATCTCTCTTTTTCCTTGGAAAACTAAACAAGAACTAAAGCTTCCTGTGACTCAGTTTGTGTCAGTCAATGCTGTATGATTATCTTTACTAAACATTTAATTAAATCTCTGCCCATTATTTAGTGTTAATAATTGTCTTCATCTTGCCAATCTTGTATGCAAATGAGCATTAGAAATTCATAATAGAAATTGTACCTAGTTTTCTTTTCAGTGTGGTATTGAACCCAGGGCTTCACTCATCCTTGGCAAGCACTGTACCAGTGAGCTAAGTCCCATGCTGTCCTGACTGGCTTTCTGAGTGCATTAGTGTTAACATGTGCACATTTTTTTGTGCAGCTGTTCTTTGAGACTTCTTCCTTTTTTGTTTTAAAGAGAGACATGGCATTAAAAAGATGATTGATTTTCTTTTATATATGTGTATTTGTATTTTGCCTGGATGTATATATGTGACCACTGTTGTACAGTGCCACAGTGCCAGAACAGGGCATTGATTCCTGGATTGGAGGCGTAGATCATTGTGAGCTACTGTGTGAATGCTGGGAACTGAACCCGGGTCTTCTGAAGAGCAGCCCATGGCGCTCTTATCCAAGGAGCCATCTCTCTAGCCCAGTTCTTTCATCTTGGAAAGCTAAAACTGGGTACACTTTTACTCTTTATTTTTTGCTATTAAAATGTTACAAAGCAAATCATGGCATCAACTCAGTTTTGAATAGGTATGGACTTAAAATCCCTATAATATGACAGGATAACACCAATAGAATAAATAATAGTAATATAACTTAATATTCAGTCTGTACAATTTTATCAAGTTGTCTAGAAACTGTTCTTTGACAGTTGGCTGTTTGAGGCAGAATCCAGTTGAGCTTGACTCATTGCATTTAACTGATATGTGGGACAGCAGAAAAGCTGAGGGCCTGGGTAAATGTTATGAGAAAAAACTGAAAAAAATTCTTTCATATTTTTAACATTGAAGAAGATTCAAAATCAGCTTCATGCACTTTGAGTCATGTATTTGGATTCGTCTATGCAGCTATTGAAGTTTATATTCCATGCTTGTTTTAGAAAAAATGAGAACATCCTTTGTCCGACCTTTTTTTTTTTTTTTTTTTTTTTTAATGTAGTTTTGGAGCTTCAAGGAAACCATTGTTACAAATAGATTGTTTAAGAACAGTGGGGTTGGAGGCAGCAAAAGGTTTTGATTTTCCATTGCAGCACCAGGCCCTTACCTGTCTGCCCATCAGGGTTGCCTTCAGATGTGTGCACTCAGGCCATAGCATCCCTGTAGGCAGCAGCCTGAGGAGCTTACAAAGCTCTGACTAGTGCGCACCATGCCCTGCCGTGCCTGCCACCTGGTGTGCTTTGACACAAGTGCTTGCTGTCTCCCTAGGGCAAATTGCCTTAATGGTCTCCTTACTTTCACTGTCCTTTGTGTAGATGAGATAACTCCACCCTTCTGAATGCTTAGTGAATGAGGGGCATTTCTGCTTTCTTGAAAAAAAAAATGTATTTGTACATGAAAATATATATTTCAAATATATTTACCTTTAAATGCTTCTAAAGCTAGCCAGTTAAGAAGAGGAATTTTAGGAGTTGTTTCTGTGATTTTTTTTGACTTGCTTAGGATTGAAAGAGGTATTTCTGAGATTAGTGCTGCTGTAGAATTATGTGAGTTACACAATTTACTATCTTGTGTAGTTAGATTAAAAAGATAAAAAGAAATGTAAGATTCATTTTAATATATTTAGCCCAGTATGTCAAAATATTATCAGTTTAAAATTTACATTTTTTTAAAACAAAGTCATTGACACCCCACTGTATATTTCATAGTTAGAATACTGTTCAAGTCAGACTAGCCACAGCTCAGTGCTCAGTCTCCCTTATTCCAACAGTAGACATTAGAACTTGGGGTATCATTTCTAGTTAATGAAAATACTATCTTTTTGTATGAGTGAACTAGTAGATCAATAAAAGAAGACTTGATTTTCAAAACTGAGACATTCTAAAGTAACAAATGGAGACTCACTGGTTACAATGTTACTTAACACAGCTAAAGCTCCATCCAGCACTGAATTTCAGATCACAGTGTCCTACAATGATCACAGTGTTGAGGTTTCAGGTTATGTGTTGTCTGTCCTCCTGAGCTCTCATTTGGGCAGTTTTTTCCAGCTATGCTCTGTGAGCTCCAGGGCTGGTGGGCTGATGGGGTGAGCTGAGACTCAACAAAGGACCTCAGCCAATTTCTCCTTCCTACCTTCAACCAGTCTCTACAGCTACTTACTCTGCAGAGGGTTCTGCATAACGTTTCCTCTTGGGAAGAAGAAGGTCTGATTGTTTTTGAAAGTCTTCTGCCAATTGGATGCATAGCGGTTAGCATTGAACCTGTTCTGAATTGTCTTTCACATGCTGTTCTAGGGATCTGGTGGAAAACAAATTGCCTCTACTCTGAGGTCTTGAGCTCTAATTTACACAATTTTTTTTTTTGCATCTTCTTTGTGTCACCATATTGTAAGACACAGGAGTTTGGTCTTCAGTTATGTACAATAGAATCTTTAAATCTGTAGCAGATGGATTCCACAGAGATATTTCTGCTTGAATTTCTAAAATAAAAGTGGGTGCCTTTCCATTAGGAGATGTTTAAAACAAAAGAAGTTTAACTTTACAAATGATTTTTGTCCATTTTTAATGTATAGATGAAAAGCCAGTCTGGATGCTGAATTAAAACTTGAAAAAAACAGAATGTGAAAAGCCAAAAACACTATAGCTGACATGCAGAGCCAAAAGGTTAGGTGCTGTATACCACAGGCTATGAGACTGTTGCTGAAGTGGTTTATGTTTTTGAGTAGACATCAGTAAGGTATGCCACTAAAAGGAAATGTCCAAATGGCTGATAGCCAAGCCTTCCTAGGAGTGAATCTTTTCTTTCCTCAGTGAATGTAATTATTGATTATTCTTCTGTCATCTCTCTTTTCCCTATTAATAATCTATATGTTTTTAGGCTCAGCTTGCCAACCGGAAACAGAAATTAGAGTCCGTGGAACTGTCTAGCCAGTCAGAAATTCAGCACCTGAGCAGTAAGCTTGAGCGGGCCAAGGACACCATCTGTGCCAATGAACTGGAAATAGAGCGCCTTAATATAAGGGTCAACGACCTGATGGGAACCAATATGACTATCCTGCAGGAGCATCGGCAGAAGGAGGAGAGACTGAGGGAATCTGAAAAGTTATTAGAGGTGTGTGTTAGGATGAGTAGGTTAGGGAAATGTATGCATGTCCTAGAACTAGGTCCTAGAGTGCTCAGCTTCCTCCTTGGGCTGAGGCTGATGGCTTTGCTGTTGATAGCTGTATTAATACTGTCCTTGTCATAAAACTTACAGTCAGCCTCCCTGGTTGCTTTTCTCATGAAGTAGAAACATTGCAATATTATCTGACTTTTTTTCTGGAATATTTTGCAGTCTCTGCAGGAAAAAGAGAGAGCTAAAGGAAAGTTGTAATAATATCTGTCTTTTTTCTTGAGTGTTTTGCAGGCTCTGCAGGAAGAACAGAAAGAGTTGAAGGCAAGTCTTCAATCTCAAGAAAGCATCATCCTTGAGGCAAAAATGCAGAAGGAGAAACTGCAAATGAAATTAAAGGCAGTTGACACTCAGCACTCAGTAGAAAGGTCTGTTTGAACCTTAAATGTTATTCTGCTGGTCCATTTGATGGTTTGGCATTGAATGCTGATCTTAATATCGAATATTTTCATTTTCGTGTTTGATCATCTTGTCTTATTTGATTTTATGAGTTAGATTTTTATTGTCATAAATTTGTGTGGATGGTTTTGTCTCCTTTTCATTTAAGTCTCTAAGATTCTGAGGACCATAAGGTTGGAGATTCCGTATTATCTCCTTGTTGAGACTTGGAGGGCCTCCCTGCCTTAGAAGACTAAGGTATAGTGACAAGTAGCTGCTTGGCATCAGTAATAGCCTGTCACTGAACTAGCCCTTTGAGAACTGACTTTATTATTATTACTATTGTATTAATTATTTAAAGATTTATTTATTTATTTTATGTGTGGAAGTACATTGTTGTATTCAGATGCACCAGAAGAGGGCATCAAATCCTATTACAGATGGTTGTGAGCCAACATATGGTTGCTGGGAATTGAACTCAGGACCTCTGGAAGAGCAGTCAGTGCTCTTAACCTCTGAGCCATCTCTCCAGGCCTATTACTCCTCTTCTTCTTCCTCCTCCTCTTCTTCCTCCTTTTCTTCCTCTTCCTCTGCCTCATCCTCTTCATCCTCCTTCTCTTCTTCTTCTTCCTTTCTTTCTCCTCCTCTTCTTCCTCCTCCTTTTCTCCTCCTCCTTTTCCTCTTCTTCCTCCTCCTCCTCCATTTTGAAATTGGATCTCATGTATTATCCCAGGCTACCTTCAAAATTACTATGCAGTTGAGGATGACCTTGAACTCCGGATCCTCCTGCCTTTACCTCCTATATTCTGGAATTACCAGTGTTGTGACCCACCCAGTCTCAGGGCTTCATGTGTGCCCTGGGAGTTCTCTACCAACTAAGCTATATATTTCTAGCCTTGGGTTTATTTTTATATATCCATCTTTGCTAGGGCAGGTTTATAGTAAAATATAATAGAGTAAATGAGCTTCCTTTTGTGTAAGTCAGACATTCTTCTGTTCTTGCCAGACTGTCTTGTAAAGGTTTTTTTTTTTTTTTTTGATATAAGGAATCAAGTGTCAACAAAATGGTTTTGTTATTTTATGTGGCTTTTCCCCTTGAAACACATGCCAAATCCTAGTAAAGATTAAATTGCTGCTGACCCTGGATTGTTTTCCTGGTATTCCCCCCCCCCAAAAAAAAAAAAAAAGCAGACTACAAACCGAAAAGTTCTAAGGAGCTTAGTTAAAAGACTAGTTGGGACAACAGGATGGCTTTGCAGTGTTTGTTTGCCAGGATAAGAGAAGAGACCTATTTCCTCTTCCTTCTGTTCTCAGGCCTCTGGAGGACTCGCAGATGGAAAGGAAGTACAACTCTACAGGGCAGGGAGCCCTGGATAATGTGCTCTCCCAGTTGGACTTCAGCCACAGCAGTGAAGAACTCCTGCAGGCAGAGGTGACTCGTCTTGAAGGCAGGTAGATAATTAGCTACACATTTAAAACTTGAAGTTTTTAGAGTAAACTTTGATTTTCACATTGACTCAGTAAAACAATGCATTGTTGAAAATGAAGTTGTTTTCCCTCTAGCATTCTTAAATGGTCTCGCTCCCTAGTTCATTGAAAATACAGAAGAGATTGTCCTATCCTTCTGCCAGTTGGCCTGCATCTGGGCCTCTGCGGAGGTGTCTGAGACCGACTTGCTCCTTCCGTGACTTCCTCTTTAGGACTTTCTTCAGAATGGTTTATATGAACAGAAAGTATTCTGGGAGCTTTTTCCATTTTAAAACAATTAAATCCCTTTAAATCATTAGAATGTTTCTTCTTCCTCTGTTCTTCAGAATCAAATTCTTTTTTTTTAAATATTATTTATTTTTACTTATATGAGTACACTGTAGCTGTCTTCAGACACACACTAGAAGAATGTGTATAGGATCCCATTACAGATGGTTGTGAGCCACCATGTAGTTGCTGGGAATTGAACTCAGGACTTCTGGAAGAACAGCCAGAGCTCTTAACGACTGAGCCATCTCTCCAGTCCTAGAATCAAATTCTTGAAGACTTGTGTGTATTTTGACTGTTCCTACTTCACCCTTTACCTTTTAGGTCCCGTTCAGTTCAGCTTCCTTCTCTACTCCCTCACTGAAACTGTTCTTGGAGAAGACACAGTGGGCATGTCTTTCTTCCTTCTTTCTCATTTATGGTGTGATTTAGATTTTCTTGGCTATGAATTGAATACTAACTAATGGCATAGTATACTATAGTATTTGGTGGCATAGTATATTATAGCATAGCGTGGCATAGCATGGCATAGTGTGACAGGTAATGCTTTTCATTTTGTTTTCTTTACAAACTTTATTTTTTTTTGTCATGTTTGTAAACTTTTATTGGGAAGAGTTTGATATTTTGTTTTAAACTCATTTATTATAATTGCTTGTATACTAATTTTTTTCATGTGAGTAAAAGGTAAAATATTTACAAACATAGCAAGAAGAAATGCCACTTTACAGTTTCTAGATTGTTTTGATACTTTCGTTTTTATTTTGCTTCTTCTGGGAAGCACTGCTGTTCCGTGTGCTTTGTGCAGTCCTCCACTTTATACCTTTAGAGTGCACTTGTGATCATCAGGATTGAGGTGTCTGTGTATGTTTTAGACTGAGTCAAACAAAACTTACTATTATTACTATTACTAGTATTGTTATCATTTGTTTTTTTGAGACAGGTTTTTTTCTGTGTAGCCTTAGCTGTCTTAGAACTCCTTTCTGTAGACTATGGTGGTTTTGAACTCAGATTGGCCTGCCTCTGCCTCCCAAGTTCTGGGATTAAAAGTGTGTTCCACCCACCATGTGTGCTAAATAAAGCTTATTATTAGTCTTTTGATATTGAAACAAAATTTTATGTTTTTAACCATAGTTGTCATCCTCCCCACCCTTCCATTGGTTTTCTGATAATCTTCATGGTCGTCTTGTCAGGTTTAGAAGTTGTGCCTCTGGGTTTGACCTCCAGCACTACACTGAACACCCTAGCCCCTCAGGTCCTGGCTTTTCCATAAGTGGCTAGGACAGTGTAATCTCTGATTTTACTCCTCTGTTAGCCTCAGTGTTTAGCATGTTGTAACCATATACTAGCTAAATAGATAAATATAAATTTTAGAATTTCTGGATGAAATTAGAATGAATAAATAAGTGTTCAGTAAGAATGGCTTAAATTTTTTTCTTTGAAAAATCTAGCGGACAAAAAGACTGTTCTGAACAGTGTGATGTTTAGTTTGAATAGCACCTAAAACAGGAAAGGTGGAGCTTAATCTTGGTTTTTGTGTTATTGTACTACAAAGATGATATATCTATTTTATTTTTGTATCATGTGCATTAGTGTTTTGCCTGTATGTCTGTGAGAGGGTATCAGAAACCCTGAGACTGGAGTTACAGACAGTTGTGAGCTGCCATGTAGGTGCTGGGAATTGAAGCTGGGTCTTCTGGAGGAGAAAACAGTGCTCTTAACTGCTGAGCTTTCTCTTCGGCTCTCAAAGATGGTAGTTCTGAATGATAACTTATCTGGCAAGTTTGCTGTGTTTGTGAAACAAGATAGTACTGAGCATTTGCAGAATAATTTAGAAGCATATGCTGTAGGGGTAAGGGCTAATGGCTAAATTTGGCAGGCATAAGAAGTAACATATTTTAACCATAGAGTTTTTTCAGTTTCAGAGAGAAAATATTTGTGTTAAAGGGTTTGAAGAATTTAAATTAGCATATTTAAAGTAGAAAATTTCTAGAAAAATTTACCTTCAAGTTATAAAAACTGAATTATAGAAGGTGGACAGGGGAGTGAGGACTGGGGTGACTATAATCAGGTCAGTGCTGGTTTAGTTCCTGAGAAGGTATTGGCCATCAAGGGCTAGGGGAAGGAGGTACTTTGTGGTGAAGGGACAACTGCATTGGTATAAAGAGACAGGCATGAGCAAATGGCCCATGGCAGAAGCAAAATTTAGCAGTCTGGATGCAGAAAGATCATATCAGAAAAGAGCACTGGGATGAGAGGCATGCTGCCTGCATGGCTTTTAAGTCTCAGAAAGACTGGCTCTTGAGTAAGAATAATGAGTTGGGGATTCTTTAAAGAGTTCTTGTGGTTCTGTATAGTATGGAGTGTGTGTCTGTGTGTCGCTAAGTGTGATGAAGTGTGAGTCTGTTGTGACAGTTCTTGGTGGCTTTCTGTTTCTCATAGAGCTAGAGCAAAACTGTTAGTAAAGTTGCTGGTGTCTTTATAATTCTGTAACCAGTACAGTTTAAATCAAGGGGAAGGAGTGGAGGAAAATACAGAAGATGGGTTTGCTGCATCTAGTGATAGAGGAATTGCATGTGACTTTTGAGGGGTGTGAAGTTTGAGGTGTTAGTAGGAGGTATCTTGGGCATCAAGAGGGTACACTTAAATAATCCATCTTATGAATTTTAGGATTTTTATTTATATATGGTTGTATTTCTGCTATACAGTTTAGAATCTGTGAGTACAACATGTAAACAGCTGAGCCAAGAGCTAATGGAAAAATACGAAGAGCTGAAGAGGATGGAAGGGCATAACAATGAGTACCGGACAGAGATAAAGAAGGTGAAAGCCTGCATCGTGTGCCTGGGCTCAGTGCTGGGTATGAGGTGATTAGTGAGGGAAATCTGTTTAGGAGACCACTGGCTGGTCATGGAAGAGTTTGGTGGAAGATGTGGGAGGAAGCTGCTCAGTGAGAGGAGGAGGGATAAGAGAGGATGGTATGGATGGATGATCAAAGTACACTGTGCATATGGGGGAAATTGTGAAGGCCAGTAAATTAAAAACGGAATTGAAATATCTCATGATGATTTCTAAACAATTGTATTATTTCTTAAAAAAAGATACTATATGACCTGTCATTTTCTTATTGGCTAAAGATAAATATATATTTCCTCTGTGCTATGAAATAGTTAATGTCCTCATTGGCTGTTGTTATTCAGAGCTTTTTATTAAGGGGTCCTGTCCCCAGTGGCTTTGGGAGGTGCAAACAGGATATCAGGGCCAGCCTGGGCTAGACAAAACTGTCTCAAAATACCAAAAATAAATTAATTTTTTAGAGAATTTATTTAGAGGATTAGTCTTATTCTGTAGCCCAGATTGGCCTCAAACTCATGATCCTCTGGTCTTTTGGATTCTAAATATTGAGATTAGAGGTGTCTGTTACCATACTTGGCTTAATTTGTTGTGTTTTTCATTACTTCTTGAGATTATTGCTAGTTCCTGTGTATGTGTGTGTGCGTGCATGCATATGTATATAGAGCCCAGAAGTAGATCGTGTCTGCCTATTGCTCTCTTCCCACACAAAACATTACCTTATTTTATTAATTTTTGTATATTTTTCTTTTTAAAATTCTGTACATTTTAAACATTTACTTGCCAATTTCATACATATATATATGTACTATGTATTGTATCATATTCATCTTCAGTACCCTATTATTCCCTTCTGTGATCTCCCTTTCCTATCTTGTCTCCTTCCTTCTTTCTCTTTGTGTTTCTTTTAGGCCTACTGAGTTAAGGATTGCTTACATGAATGTTGGTAAGGGGTTATCTACTGGAGCATTTTACCAGTGACTGCACTATTGAAGAAAATGACAGCCCTCTCCTGGCAGCCATTACCCACGTGTCTTTCTCTCTCTATACTTTGTTCTTCTAGGGCCTTGTTCATGCTAGGCAAGTGCTATACCATTGAGCTACATTTCTAAACCTTGTTTGTTGAGATGGGTCTTCCTGTGAAGTTCAATCTGGCCTTGAAATCATTGGCCAGAGCAGGTTGCTCTCTATCTTGCGGTCTTCCTGTCTCTGGCTCTGCCTCCTAAGGGTCAGAGTTACTGCTGTGTAGTAGATTCATATGCCTGAATCCTAAATACTTTCGCTAAGCTTTTGGAGTCTTCTTTTGTGCCTCTCTGTAGTTAAAGGAACAGATTCTGCATGCTGATCAGACTTACAGTTCTGCCCTAGAAGGAATGAAGATGGAAATCTCCCAGCTAACTCGGGAGTTACACCAGCGAGATATCACTATTGCTTCTGCCAAGTGTTCCTCCTCAGATATGGAAAAGCAGCTGAAGGCAGAGATGCAGAAGGCAGAAGAAAAGGCTGTAGAGCATAAGGTAAAGTCCATCCAGAGCTTTCCACTTAACGTTTGCCTGTTTGTTTTTAAAGAATGAATTTATTCAAGGAATAACTTCCATATTTCAGTGAACTTTTAGTAGACACCTGCTTTGTGCTGGTTAGCAAGCAGGATAGTGAGTGTTGGTGGAGAGGTCAGATGGATACAGACAAGGAAAATGACTACCCTAGTGGTATGTGTGCAAGGTGCTGGGAGCACAGCCGAGGAGCTGCATGTCTAAAGTAAAGGTCTCTGTTCTGCAAGAGGAGGATGAGTAAGCTGGAGGAGACCATGTGGAGTCAGTAGAACTGCAAGATGTGGTCTGAGCAGTGGGCAGGGACCCACCATTCAAGGGAAATGGGAAATGGGAAACGGATGTGTTCTGGAGATATTTGGCTGCACAGTTGGCCTGGCTTTGTATTTGATTAGACTAGGGTAACAGAGAAGACAGGGAAAGAAGCTGCTACTGAGGGATGAAGCAAGTAATGCCCTGTAACAAGGCAGAAAATGGTTGTAGTGTTGTGAAAGATGATACATTTCTGTGAAAGATGCCCATGATAGGGAAGCTAGCGGAGGGGACATTGGTTTGGCATATTTGATCTCAGATAAAGCCTGAACTTTTATATGGAAAAATTGGTTAGTTGGCTCCACAGAAAGCCTGAAATTCAAGGGTTGGCCATTTAGTTGTGGAAGACCTTACACGAAGGTGGCATTTGAAATTCCTCTCCCCAGATACAGCAGTTACAGTGAAAAGGCAATAGAGCATGCATAAGAATGACTGGGACCAAGTTTAGCAGATTTCTCAGTTGGGGGTGAATATGTAGGATGGAACTGTAAAAGTAGGAGCGAAGGAGTTTCCTAGACCATGTCTGCTGAGGAAGAAGGCCATGAAAGGAGGCAGGAATCTTTTCATAGAGATAGTCTAGCAGAAAAGCTCGGCAGAGTGAGAGCTGAAAATAAATGAATGCTCTATGCAAGTGCAGTCCCATGTGGTGTTGACAGAAGAAAGTTGATGAGAGGTAGTGGAAGCAGGGTGTGGCTAAGATCTTCCTGTAACTGAAACTTAGTGCCTTAGCCCCATTCATCACTGAGTGACATTTAATCACACACATGCTGCTTTACCTGCTAATACCTTTGACATTCTCTTAAGAAGTGTATGTGGGCCCGGGAGATGGCTGAGGGAGTGAAAAGCCCTTTCTCTGCAAGCGTGGGGGCCTGAGTTGGGATTCCTAGAACCTACATAAAAAGCCAGGCATGGCTGCATGTTCTGTTTATTACCCTAGAACTGGAGGGCGTGGGGGCAGCAGAGATAGGTGAATTCTGAGAACTTGTTGGCTCTAGTCTCTGTAAACAAACATGGCAGGCACACCTGTGCTCACATGTGTATGCAACACACACAACACCCCATATGTACACACATTTTAAAAGTTTATCTGTATGGATAGAGAACGTAGACTAGACTAAATAGACTAGAGAAAATGATGTGGAAAAGCTTTAACATGTATTTGATTTATGTGGGTTTCACCCTCCCCTCAACTTCGTTTTGCAGGAGATTCTGAGTCAGCTGGAATCTCTCAAATTAGAAAATCGCCGTCTTTCTGAAACAGTGATGAAGCTGGAACTGGGCTTGCATGAGGTACATACATGGACACTTAGCTTTTGTGATTTTGAAGTCTTTGAATATAACTGTTAGTAGTGATGCTAGAAGGAGGTAGAATTAACTGGTTTGAACCGTCCTTTAGGAGATATAGTCGCAAATGACGTCCAGGTACCCTCCTGCCAGAGGATACTTTTGCTATAGCCGTAGGGAATTTTTCCTGTTATGTATGGTAAGATGCTTATATAGTCTTGTGTTCTCAGCAAGGAAAGTATTTGTAAAGCGTTCAGCATAGTGCTCACAGTAATTATAAAATGGACGTTGGGTGCTGCTTTTAGCACGATGTTATCATGCTCACAGTGTCTTTATTATAAAGCATGCCATCCTTGAAATAATTTAGTTTTCATTTTATTTCTATGAAGCATGATTCATTTACTCAAATATTCTAGAATACTTAGTGCTAGATTGAACACAGGATGAATGATCAAATTCTTGACTCTAAAGACATGGTAGTAATTTAGTAGAGAATATGAGAAATGCATATGAGCTACTGTGAAATCAGAACAGGACTGGCTAGCAGACAGTGTGATGTTCATATTGTGAAAGCTGACAGTTTATACAACCGTGCATCTATTCTGACCCATCTTTTTTTGGTGTAGGTCAGATGTCCGAAGACTGAATTCTTTTTTTCTGAACTTCCAGGGAGTATTCTGCCTCCAAAAAGATACATAGTCACAAAAGGCTCCCTATTTGCTCCCAAGTAGTTCCAATTTCACAGTCATGGAGGCCGAGAGTGAAGAAAGCACAAAAGCTAGAAGAACATTTTATTTCAACTAGGAAAATGGGGGACTATTTTCATAATCTTTCAGCTGGGCAAGATTCTCTAAGCATCATGAAGCCATAAGGGATTTTACAACATAAAAATGTAAAATTTTTATGGATGGCAAAAGGCTCCATTAAAAAGACTGATAATAGAGGCCAAGTATGGCGGCTCATGCTTATAATCCCAGCTACTCGAGAGGCTGAGGCAGGAGGACCAAGAGTTCAAGGCCAAACTGGACAAGACCCTGTCTCAGAATAAAAATAACAACAGAGGGGCTGGGAGTGGAGCTTAGAGTTAGAGCACTTGCCTAGCACGAGGCCCTGGATCGATAGGACTAGCACTGTGAAAAAAACCAGCAGACAAGGAACAGTGACCTATAGGTAGACACAGGCTAACATAAAGTGTCAGCAAATAAGAATGTCCTATAAGGGTGATGGGGAAGAGACCCAGTAGGAAAAGGGCAAAGGACTAAGTAGATAAATTCAAGTGAGCAAGGGAAGCTAGTAAACTTCCCTAATAGCCAACATTTTTAAAAATAAATTTTTCTTGCTAATAGGCTTGATAATGATTTAGAAAGTTAACATATGTCCTTTCCTGGCAAATATTTTAAGAGCAGCCTCTCCAGTGCACATAGAGATGGCCTTCAGTACAGTGAACATGAACTTGAAACTTGTAAATCCATACAGCCCAAGTCCACCTGGTTTTTACACCTATGATATTAACAGTGCCCTCAGCAGTTTTCACCTCCAGAGAACCCATCTTATAGGAGTAAAAGTCCAGAAATGGGCACAGCAGTTATTGTGAAATAAACTGGTTACTTAAATGGTTGGTTTGTGATTGTACTCTGAAATGTGTTGTTGTTTAACATGGAAACAGTCATTTAATTTTTCTGTCACTCCACATCCCTTTGATGCTATAATGAAAAAAATTTTTTAAAGCACAAACCCATATGGATGGGAAAAAAATAGAGGACACAATAGCCAAACATTTAAAATATTTACTATAGTTTTATTTTTATGTGCATGGTGGGTGATTGTGTATGTGCACACGTGTGTACCTGCATGTATGTGTGTGAGTGTATGAAAGCTAGGGGCTGATATTGGATGTCTTCCTCTATCATTCTCCACCTTTTGTATTGAGGCAGGGTCTCTCACTTGGACCCTGAGCTTGCCAATTGGGCTGGTCTGGCTAGCCAGCTTGCTCCAGAGATCCTGTCTCCTTTTTCCAAGTACTAGGATTACCGGCAGTCTACTCGGCCAGCATTTACATGAGTGTTATAGAGCTGAGCTCTGGTCCTCTTGCACGGCAAGTACTTTACCAACTGAACCATTTTCTCAATCCCATAGCTAAATATCTTATAAAGTTTTATCAAGGAGGTGGAAGATGGATGGAGGCGGGGGCTGGGGCACGTGCTAACCAGCTGGCTGGCTTCGTGACTAGATGGATGGATAATAAGTGGCTGGACTGTAGGTGAGTGGGTAAATGGATGAGCAGGTAGGCGAGCGAGTGAGAGTGTAGCCAACAAATGACTTTGTATGCTCTGATAAAGCCACTGCTGAGTGAGTAGTAATCTGTGGACTCATCTGCTTTACACTATAGTGTTCTTTAAAAATGTGTCATTTGTCAGTATTAGAGTGGCTTCCTGTTCACATTAAACAACTGAGAGATTCCAGGAATGTTAAAGCCAGACTGCGAAGGGTTCCTTGGAGCTGAATTTCTCCTGAACCCTAACGGGAACACTGCCCCTCTTTCCCCACTGAGTACATGCCTGCTGCCCAGTTGTCATGCTATCTTTCCCAGTCATATGCCTGCAGTAATTGTTAATAAGCTAATAGCTATTGGAGATTTCAGAAAGATGCACAGGAAAGACAAGTTTATCTTCTCTTTAGGTATGTGCAGTGGTTCTCAGCCTTCCTACTGCTGTGACCTTTTAATACAGTTCCTCATGTTTAGTGACCCCAACCGTACAATTATTTTTGTTGCTACTTCATAACCATAATTTTGCTACTGATATGAATTGTAATCTAAATATTTTTGGAGCTAGATGTTTGCTAAAGGGGTCATGACCCATAGGTTAAGAAATGTTGGTTTAATGACTTCAGGTAAAAATCCTGTCAGCTTTAGCTTTCTCTGGTTTCAGAGTTACATACAGTATAAATATCTGTACAGATTATCAAAACATAATTACTAGGAAATGCTTTTTTTGCATGTTACCACCCATGAAGGTGAATTTACTTTTCCAAATTAATCTAATTATATTAATGAAAGCAGCAGCTTTGATTAATATTGTCCACTTTAAAGATGACTCGTAGTTCACAGTGTAGCCCTGCATTTTAGAACTAGAAAGGTGTGTAGGTAGTTGACAGTGTAGCACATATCCTGGGAATACACTTCTCTGAGATAGTATAAAACATGAACAGCTACTGAAAGATCTTGTAATTCCTAGTTTACAGGTATATTTACACACTTGTGAGTTGACAGGTAAATTATGTTTATCAGAACTATATTGACTAGCTTACTTTCATAATTTTTCTTTGCAGAAAATGAAATATGCTAAACTGTAAAGATCACCATAATTTTGTAGAATGCTAATTAAATTAAAAAATTAGAAAAAGAAAGTAGATGTATATTATCAAGAAATAAGATGTATAATCAGAGAACTAAGACCAGTTCATGGTAGAATTCCTGCCATATAATTGAGTCCTGCTTCTATGTTGCTAAATTCATATAAAACTACATGCCAGGAAGTGTTTAAGATGAAAGGATATTTATTTTATTTATTTTGGCCACAATTCTCTTTAGACCCTTGTGTTTAAATTACTTTCTTTGAATTAGTTCTCTTAATTTCCTTCCACAGGTATTGTGTGTGAGGGTGGGTGTAGGGTGGGAAGAGGGCTCCTCATTCTTCTTGATTTCCTGTCTCTGATTCTTGAAGCTTTCCTCTGCCCCATTTCCATCCCTTGGAAGCTCATGTACAGAGGGAAGCCATCCTGCCTTTAACATTGTCCTTTCCTTCACTCTAGACAGACTGATGCTTTTCCTGAGTTCATCTTAAGAGGGCTAAAGACAACTCTTTACTTTCTATAAGTAAAGCCATACTTAAAACTAAAACAGAAAATATCTCAGCCAGCACTGTTGTAGATTGATCATAATTATCCTTAAACATACTAGTGATTCTAGTGTTCTTTTTTTATTAGGCAAAAGAGATTTCACTAGCAGACCTTCAGGAGAATTATATTGAGGCATTAAATAAACTAGTGTCTGAAAATCAACAACTACAGAAAGATTTGATGAGCACCAAATCTCAGCTGGAGCATGCTACTCACGTGTGCAAAAAAAAAGATGACAGGATCTTTAACCCAGCACACAGCAGAGCAGCCGAGTTCAAGAATGCGGAGCTTAAGTAAAGTTTCTCTCTTTTTTAAAAAAATTATTTATTTATTTTATGTATATGAGTACAGTATAGCTATCTTCAGACACACCAGAAGAGAACATCAGAGCCCATTACAGATGGCTGTGAGTTACCATGTGGTTGCTGGGAATTGAACTCAGGACCTCTGGGAGAGCAGTCAGTGCTCTTAACCACTGAGCCATCTCTCCAGCACCTTAAGTAAAGTTTCTTAAAAGTCTCTTTGAAGTGTGTGTGCTACAATGTGATCTCCTGCTTTGAGAAGACTTTCTGGCTTAGAGATATGCAGTCATCACAGGCTCTGGTTTAACTCTGACTACAGTGTGCACAGAGGCTCAGGTGGCTCTGCCCTTATTTCAGCACAGCTTCTGTTCTGTGCACCCTGAGTGTAGATGTGAACAGCGGCTTGTTCCCCAGGGTTGTTGCATGTTGCCTCTCATCACCTTCATCACACCTGTTCCATAAGAAGTAAAACGTGGCTTTCTGTAAAAAGTGTCCATTGATCAATTTTAGATTGTTACCATAAGAAAGTTTATTTCAATGAGAAGCCAAGTGACTTTAGTTTGTTCTGTGTAGCTTGTTTGTTTTTCCTACCAGAAGTCTTTGTTAGGACCACCCACCCCCACTCTCACCCACAGTGACATTACGTGCTTTCTCTGTGCACGGGGTGCCCTGGCCCTGTTCCTTCTGCACCACGGTGACAGCTTGTTTGGCCTCTGCTGTGATGGAAGCATGAGAGTAGAGCCTGAATGAGTGAGGAACACGTGTCTCCAAGTGGGCTGCTCATTTCTAAGCAGTAGAGTCTTGCTGCTTAGCCTCTTACTAACATGCTTCTTTCAGCATTTATTGGAAAGAAAAGTTGCTACAGTTTTTCATTTATTTTGTTTTCTAATCTGCTATCCAGGCCAACCCATGGCCAGCACAGACATGATGGAATAAAGACCGAGCAGTACAAAACAGGTCACCACTCGCCTCGAGGACAAATGCTGGATAGCATAGACCCCGTGGCCAGGGGCCCCAGCACCCTGAGTTCTCACATCAGCCCCGACAGCTCCACCGTCTCTCTGCCTTCCAACTTTCTATTTCAGACTCACTCTTTGCCTTCAATGCTAGATATAAATGATGTCAACTTTTCTGACAGTCTGTCTGACTGTATGAATGACCAAGAAGAGTTTGTGTCTTCGGTATGAAAACGTTCTCATCTTAATATTTATTTTTATTTTTAATTTTAAGGTAAAGAGGGTGATTTTTTTTCTTGCTGACTCCCTGTCAGTACCCTATAGTACTTTCACATTTGCAGTTTTACTTGTGAAGGCATATTCAACCAAGATGACTTCAAACTCAAGTTCTGAAATACTTACAGTACAACTGCAGATAGTCATTGACTTTAGCCTGCACCTTCCTGCCTGCCTTTCCCAGAGAGGGCTGACCATGCTGCAGGAATTGACTCAAGGACTCTGTCCTTAGCATGGATAGTGAGGAGGGAAAAGAGGGGCTGTTGGGAAGGAGCTGGTAGCCCGGGCCTGAGGGTGGTGTGTCTGAGGTGTGCAGAGCATGATTTGGGTACCTGTGATGCCCGTGGTGGCAGAGGCTGTCTTTGACCCCTTGGTAGTCCCTCATCCTCACCTCTAGGCTCCAGTGTTCTTTACCTTCCATTGTGAAGCACTTGTGTTGGGCTGTTCATTGCCTGTTGTCAGCTGCAGTGTGTCTTTGTGAAAGTTTAGTAACCTTTTGGGTTTTTTTGTTTGTTTGTTTTTAAATGTGTCAGCAATTCCATAGAAGGATTTTCCTATAGTTTTCAAATTAAATGTCCATTTTACTTACACACAGTTAAAAAAAAAATCAACACTGAAAAGTACCTTTCTTCTAAGTTTGGCAGCCAACCTTCCCTGCCCTGAGATGATGTGATTTCACAAATGGTACCTTTTCCGGTTAGTGTGAGCATCATGTGTTTCCTTCAGAAGTCAGGTATTTGATGGTCGGACTCTACATGGCCAGCATAGTTGGTCTGATTATTCAGCACTTGCCTGTTTAACTGCCCACTGATCTTTGCTGTGACCCTGCTGTGCCCACATGTGGACACAGAGAAAGCAGGAGAGCTGACTCCCATGCTCCTAATAGGGGAACAAAGGTGGCCTCATGTTTTGTTCCTGCCTCAGTGTTCGCATGGTGATGGCAGGTAGCACCCCGTTGTGTGAGAGCCTTAATTCCAGCACCAGTTATTGTGGTAGCTTTGGTAAAGTCATTTCTCACTTCTGAAATTCATTTCTGTTTTGTCAAATGGAGTCAAGAGGGTGTATATATGTCTATACTGTGTGTGCTTATTTCCCCTGGAGGCAATGATTTGTGCTAACTCAGTGTTTAAGGTGACTTTCAAAATCTAACATTAAATGAGAGCAAACTGCATGTGCTGGATTTCCTGTATCACCTTCAAACTGCATGTGCTAGATTTCCTGTATCACCTTCAAACTGCATGTGCTAGATTTCCTGTATCACCTTCAAAACTCCGAGATCTGAAGTATCACCAGAACCGGGAGTTGCAGATCAAAGACCATGGAGTGGAATTTTAGGAAAGGGAATAATATTGATTTTTAACTGGTATTTCATTTGTTTCCTGTAGATTTTCAGTGCTTTAAAGTGAGACTAACATTCAGAGTTTGGAAATAGCAGGCGTTGGCTGTATTCTTCAGTAAGTGGCAGGCAGGCACTCTAGTCTAAGCTGAGTTACTCCAGACTGCTGACGACATCACTTTACATGGACACTCTTTGGGTCAGAGAGAAAGAGATCTGTGGTGCAGTGTTTTCAAGAACTTGCTTTTTTCTCTTTCTTGGCATTAAAATGAAAATACCTCCTCAGGAAAAATTCCCCCTTTAACGTGGCCAGGCAGAAAATATCAAAATGTCAGGGCATTCATCCCTGCTTCCTAACACATGTCATGATTTGTTCCTCTCCCAGAGCTCGCTGCCCGTCTCTCCTCTGGGATCGATAGCTACCAGGTTTCTAGAAGAGGAGGAGCTGAGGTCTCACCATATTCTAGAGCGCCTGGATGCCCACATTGAAGAACTGAAAAGGGAGAGTGAGAAGACCGTGAGGCAGTTCACAGCCCTTGTGTAGCCCTGCACAGCTGCAGACAAAGACTGGATTATAAAGTTCTAATAAAGTGATGCCTGCAAGAGCAGCACTGAGGAATCTGCAAATCGAGTTCTTAGGTATTTTCACTGGCTTGTTTGAAGGACTACTTCCAATAGTAACTTGTGAGAATAAACCACTTGGCAGACTTTTCTCACATGAATATTTATTACTACAAAGCAGTACTTTTTTCTTTCTGACTTACATGTGAATAGCTGTGTACTAAGTAAAATAAAGATTTTACTATACAGTTTGAAAAAAAGTAACTACAGAGCTTCCCTTAAAGGGAGTATGTAGTGGAGGCATGGCTGTGAAGTTGCTGAGCTAGCTCACCTTGGTAGGTGCAAAGTCTGACTACAAGTGTGTCAAGGGCCCCAGTGAAGTCCTTGGCAAGGAGGCTTTTGCACACCCTCAAGGAGAAGAGAGGACTGCCTAGGTCAGAGCTGGATTTAGTGTGCGGAACTCATGAGACATCTAGCCTGAATGCTTAGTATTTGCATGTTGAATTACAGAATCTCCCAAGCTTCAGATTAAAGATTTCCATCTCATGTCTTCACTGAGAGGAACAGGGACAGACCAGTCCCTGGAAGTAATCAAGGAATCATAAGGTGCTATGAATTTCCTTAGAATTATCCTGCGTTCTTACAAAAGCTGAAATGGTCTATTGTTTAATTTGTCAGAACATTGGATTATAGTTTAACCCTCAACTTTGTTTTTTCAAAAGATTTCCTACTACCTAAATTTGTTCAAAGTTAGTTTGTTTCTCAGCAGGTTTTATAAACTGTCACTGATCAGAGTCCCCAAGTGAGATGGAGAGGATCGGAAGTTTTTTTTTTTGTTGCTGCCGTTGATATTTGAGATAAGGTCTTGTGTTACCCAGTCTGTCCTGGAGCTTCCTATGTAGCCCTGGTCAGCCTCCTGCCTTCACCTATGAAATGTCCAGAGCTCAGCACCTCCATGTCTGGGGAGCAAGTCTCCCTTTGGTGTTTACAGATATTGCTTTGTCAGGTGAGTTAGTTCATTCCTCTTGCCCTGGGTTCCTGATGAATTTGTGTCTAGGTTCTAGGACACTGTAGTTTCCCCCAATTTATAAGGAAGTTAAACTGGTCTGTGGAGGGTCCTAGAGCCCTCCCTCTAGCAGAGCCAAGAGGTAGCAAAGACTCTGGGCACCGAATGACCTAATGACCTAATTCTAGCGCACTGTTTAGCTAGGTGAACCTGAGCCACTGTACTAAGCCCCACACTTCAGTTTATCATCTGTAAGATAGAGCAGTGCAAACAATGCCTACCTCAGAGGTTTTGTGAAAATGAGCTAAGTGTATTTGTAAAGCACTTACAATCCTGCTTGGGACTGCATACTGTGGAAGCATCTTGACTGGGAAAGAGCCTGTAATCTTCTGTTCTGTGATGTTTCTCTGACTCCAAGCCCTGCCTCCTCTCTCCTAATGACAAGGAAGCCCTGGCAGAGCTGTGCCTGGTATTTTCTGTTTGCAGAATACCCTTGCGTCCAGAGCCTAAAAGTTACAGGTGAGAAAAATATTTTAAAAAAGCTGTATGTCACTGAGGACATGGGTGACAAAAACAATTATCATAAAGAGCACTGAAGCATAGGACAGAGACAAGAGAAGGGAGTTGTCAGCTTGTGCCTGAAAACTAGAACTAATATACCAAACATTGTCTTAGCCAGGCTTGATGGCACATACCTAGAGGCCCAGCACCCAGAAAGCTGAGGCAGGAGGATAATGACAGCAAACAGCAGAACCTGCAGAGCCACATGGTAGATCTGGATCAAGGGAAGCGGGGGCTGGAGGCAGTGATGGGCACATCAGCGCAGCTGCTTGAGGGAGGCAGCCCAGTTGCTTCTTAGGGGCAAAGGCAGAGGAGAAAACACTTTTACTTTATAGGTTTATGGTGCCTCCAAGCCTGGATCAGATGCCTACCTTAAGAGAAGTCTCACTTGTTCAGTCCTGGTGAAGATTTGTTTAGGTGACAGATGTCAGGGAGATTACAGTATTCTCCTGACTGATAAAGAGTTTGCTTTGCTTCCATTCAGTTACAGGTTGAAGGCATAGGGCTGAAATGTGATCAGAGAAACTGGTTCTGAGAAGGTTGTGGGCATGAAGGCATGAAGCTGGACTGAAGGGGAAATCTGGGTGAGGCTGGGAGTGATGGCCTTGCAGGCCTTCGAGCAGCCCTCTGAAGTTTGATCTAAGAAAGTTTGATAGTCCCAACACAGTGTTCACACTTTCCTCCGTGGGAACCTAGGATCTGGACAGTTTCTGCTGCCTCTTTTACAGTTAGTCAGAAGTGAGTTTACAGTCCTCCTGGGAAGAGGAAGCACCCAGTCAAGGTGATACCTGAATAGTGGAAGGCCCAGAAAAGAGAGATGTGTGCACATGTGTTTTTCTGCCATCAAATTTGGTTTTTGTTAGATTCTTGAAGGTATCTGTGAACGAAAAAGAGATTTAAGAGTCGCAGCTTTCAGGACCGAAGTGCCCCTGGGGTAGTATCTTGTTTCCTGGCAAGAGATGTGAAATTGAACTCAAATCCTTCTTACCCGGGGTTAAGTTTTAAAGTGCAGTAGAGAATGAAAACTATTCAGTAATAAAAAACAAACAAGCACCCAAATCATTAAAAACGGGCAAAGGAACAAGGCGTAGTGGTGCACGTAATCTCAGGACTCAGCTGGGACAAGAGGCTCATGAGCTCTGGCTCAGAACAACCATACACGTACAAAAAGTTACATCAGCAAAGGATCCTTTAAAAATGTATGCAGATGTGTAACAAAGCACGTGAAAAGATACTTGACACCACTGAATACCTGGAAATGAGATTAATACCCACAGTGAGATGTCACTGTAGAGCCTCTGTGAAAGGAGGGCACTGATTGGTCCTGAGGATGTGAGAAAAAGAAGCAATGCTTACATTGTTGATAGGAATGAAGGATGGTGCACACATGGGGAAACAGATGCCGCCGGTTCTTCAGAGAGCACATGTCGAGTTGGCCATCAGGTAGCGGCATTGGTCCTAGGCATGCTCAAGGGAAGGAAACCATCATGCAGAAAGCTGGTCACATGCTCACAGTGGCATTTTCACAACAGCCCCACAGTAGAAGCAACCCAGACGTCTACAGTTGAAGAGTGGGTGAGTGGCATGTGGCTAGCCATGCAACGCAGTGTTATTTGGGGATGCAGAGAAAAGTATTTGGGAATTACCCTGCTGAATCAGCTACAGAACATTACGGAAAGTGTGGCTCTTTATATGATGTGCCCAGATCAGACTAATTCATACAGGCAGGAAGTAGGTCAGTAGTTCTTGGTGGAAGTTGGAGGAAGCAGGACCAACTGAAGAGTACAGACTTTATCTAGGGAATTATAAATATTCTAGCACTCATGGCCCTGACCATTGCCCCACTCTAAGCACATCACAGCTAACACTGAATTTGCATGCTTCAGGTTGGTGAGGTTTTTTAAAGAATTCTTTCACAATTTCATATATATGTATGATCTAGTTTGATAATAGTTCCCCCTACATACTATTTTATCCTCTTCCCCTACCACTGAACCCCCTTCACAAGTCCTCTTACTATTTTCAGTGGTGTGTGTGTGTGTGTGTATTCTTACTGCATTTAGACTTGCCTGAAAGTACATGGGTAGAGAGCAAGGGTAACTTAACTTAACCAGTGGCTGCATCACTAATGAATGACTCTTCCCCTCCCCCAGCAGCCAATAGCTGTTCATGTAGCTTCACAGAGGGTTAAATTCCTGTGACCCTTCCCTAGTGAATTTTATCATAAAAAATATAAATTTTATTTTCTATTTTTATTTTTGTAGATGCTCTTGCTCTGTAACCCAGGCTGACCTGGAACTCACTGTGTAGTCCAGGCTGGCCTTGAACTCATGGCGGCAATCCTGCTTTGCTCAAGGACTGGGATAATAGGTATGGGCCACTAGGATTCAGAATTTTATCTTAATCTGTAAGTCCTTCCCCCCCCCCCAACCCCCAATACTCCGAGTACTCCTGATTCAAGGCAATACTGAAAAAGATAAGATGAGTTTGTTTTTTGGAAATGTGGTACATGTTGTAGTGAAATTTGGCATTTCCTACTCTGGCTCATATTCTGGTGTGTGAGACTCCTGTCAGAGTATGGATGATAGAGCTTCAGGGGTACTTGCCTGTGTGGCAAGCTTCAGCTGATGAGATAGCATGACTCAGAGAGATTTCCCAAGCATCTATGCTCTGGGCAGCTCCAGCTCCCTGTAGTGGGTGTGGTCTTGGTGCAGCTCCCCTGGAGGAGCAGTTTCCAGAGTTACAGAGAGTGTTACTGCAGGATCCAAGTGGCTTCTGGGCTACAGGGAACTTGGTGTTAGCCTCACGGCTAGATGGTTGCTTCTACTAGTCAAATGATTGCATACCACTTCCTGAAAAGGGGAGGTCTGTGCCCTCAGACTTCTTGGCAAGCCCTTCTGATATTTCTCTGAGCTTGACTGGGCAAGGTAGAGAAAGGCAATACAGTGTTAAGTGCTTGCCTTAACACACACACACACACACACACACACACACACACACACACACACACGTACACACAAAAGATGTGTCAAATCAGGATATGAAACATTACAAGACAGCCCAAGTCCAGGGCAGCCCCTCCCAGTGGCCAGGATTCTCCTTTACCACCTGCTTCATTGCTTTCCAAATGAATGAAGGGCTGACAGCCTTGCTGTTGAGGATTCCTCCTGCATTGTGGTGGAGCCCTGGGTCTTCCCTGAAAAAGACTAAATGCAAGAAACAAAATGCACAGCATTAAAGAGAATAGCAATTGTGTTGACACTAAGCTATCAAAACACAAGAAAAGCAAATTTGTGGTACAGTCTTACGTGTGCTTCTCTATTAACTCATTAAATAACAAGGCCTTGTGGCAGTTCTATCACCCACCATGCCTTGAAGCAGTCGTGTGTGTAGAAGATATTCTGAGATGTTTGCAGCCATTCTAATGAGCTGTTGGAACATCTGTTATTTCTGTTGGATCTAAAGCCGCAGATACTGCAACACCACTGTGGATTACAGCCTCTAGTCACAATGGGAGAAATGTCACATTTCAGTTAGCCCAAGTTTGAGGAGCCCTAGACTCGTGTTGTGGCTCTAGGCTCCTGGGGATACAGTCTGTGGCCACCAGGTTAAGATTTCAGAAACTTGCCCATACCTCTTTTTACTCTGGTTCCCTGAAGACATTTTATTTGTTTAGAGAGACCAGTGTTTATACTTAACGTAAAAAATTTAAATATATTTTACCTTTATGAGTGTTTTGCCTGAATGTATGTGTGTTACATAGTGATGTGTGTGCCTGGTGCTCTTGAAAGTCATAAGAAGGTGTCAGTTCCCCTGGAACTGGAATTATAGATGACTGTGTGTGCTAGAAGTTGAACCTGGGTCCCCAGGAAGAGCAGCCAGTGCTCTTAATCTCTGAGCTATCTCTCTAGATCCTTAGCTTAAACTCAAGAACAAGTTCTCAAATGGGTAGACTGTGTTGAGATAACTAACTTATCGAAACAGTGGTCCTTAAAAAGAATTCTCTGCAGCAGATTTGTGCTTCTGAGGGAACTACTGTCTGTGTCTGACAGGTGAGGGCCATCCTGCCTGAGTTGCAGGTGGATCCCAGGGTTCACATGACCTCAAGGTTTTGGCAGCCAGGTCAGACACCAGGGGGCTGGAACTCCTCAGTCTTTTTGGAAGAAAGTTAGGTGTGGTGGTTTGAATATGTTTGCCCCATGGAAAGTGTTACTCTTAGGAGGTGTGGCCTTGTTGGAATAGGTGTGGCTTGTTGAAGGAAGTGCATCACTATGCGGGTGGGCTTTGAAGCTCTGCTCATTGTGGAAGAGAAGGGTCTCATAGCTGCCTGTGAGACAGTCTCTTCTCTTGGCTGCCATTGGATCAAGACATAGAACTCTTAGCTCCTTCTACAGCACCATGTTTGCATGGATATCTCCATGCTTCCTGCTATGATGATAATGGACTAAACCTCTGAAACTGTGAGACAGCCACAATTAGATGTTTGCCTTTATAAGAGTTGCCTTGGTCATGTGACACTTCCTAACATTGGAAACCCTAACTAAGACATGGTGGTCAAACAGCTCAAGTTCGTATCTGCCACAAACCCAGCCTTGTGACATCTTTTGTAGGCTACAGGTAATCAAAGAGACTCTGGACCCCTTGGCTATCTCTTTTGACAGAATGACAGAGAGTTCTACCTTCTACTGTGGACAAGGGGCACATAGCATAGCTGGTATTGCTCTGTGAACCCCAAGAAAACTTTGCAGTACCCAAATGCATTCTTCTGGGCACTGAAGCAGGGGAGGCAAGAGAATAGTTGACATGGAGAGACATGGCAAAGCTTGGGTGCTGTAGGCAGTGGTCCCAGTCTGCCATCACACACAACTTTCTGCATCTTTATGCAATTTCTAAAACCACAGCTAGGAGTATTACTTAACAACACAACAGAGTGACAACTCCATCAGACAGGAGTCTGCTGCTGGTGTCCTTAGCTACCTCAGGCTGGGGTGTCTGTTTCCGTGAAAGAAACAAGTTCTTTAAATTAGTGTTTGTCACTAATGTTTCAGATTAGCTTACAAGGTAGTGGGCTTTATCATGGCATCTCATTTTTAAAAAAATATTAGGTCTAAAAATATTTGATGGGATTAAAAAATCAATGCATAATATTATTTTAAAGTTCAGAAATAAACTTGGTAAAGAAAAGAGGAAGAATCTCAATTATTGCACTTTTGTGTACAGTCTCTACTGCTAAGATTTCTGAATAAATATTGCAAAGAAAATAAACTGTTTTGTGTCTTATCAATGTGGGCTGTGAAGAATTTAAAAATATCTAGATAGGGATTATGTATTGTCTCAAGCATAAATCCTAATATAAAAGTTAAAGTCATTCAAGAAAGCTTAGGATTGTTTTAAAAAAAAAAAACTTCTAAAGACTCCATTGAAAGTTTCACATAAACCGTATCTTTTCTAATGTGTGGCTTTTATCTTTTTCATTGTAATTACATATTTCAGAGAAAATGTAAAGGAATTTGTCTTATATTGTCTTACTTGTCTTACATCATATTGTCATATTGTCTTGTTCATTTTCTGACAATGTATAAGAATTCCTGCAGCAAGATACATTAATCACTTTTTTGTTGCTGTGACAAAATACCATGGCCAAAAGCAATATAAGAGTTTATTTTGGCTTATAGTTCCAGAAGGTGAGAGTCTCTCACAGCAGAAAAGTTATGGCATTGTGGCAGCGGCAGGAGCAGGAAGCTGGCTGGCCATCCTTTCATCCATACACAGGAAGCACAGAGATAACAGGAAATGGGTGAGGCTATAAAGCCCCAAAGCCCTCCAGTAACATACTTCCTCCACAGATTGTCACCTCATTCCTTAGGGTTTCTTTTGCTGTGACAAAATAGCACAAGACTAAAAGCAACTTACAAAAGAAAGTTTAATTTGGGATTCAGGGTTCAAGAGGGCTAGAGTCCATGACCATCATGGTGGGGAGCACGGCAGCAGGTAGGCAAGCATAGTGGTAGAGTAGTAGCCAAGAGCTCTCACATCTTGACCCACAAGCACAGGCAGAGGAGGGTGTGGGGAGGGAGATGAGGGGAGAGATTGAGAATGGTGTGGGCTCACGCCCAGTAACATCCCTCTTCCAACAAGATCATACTTCTTAATCCCTCTGAAATACTTCTACCAACTGGGGACCAAGTATTCAAATACCCATTGAAATGACCTATGGGAGCCTTTTTCATTCAAACCACCACAGGGTCTATTTCATCTTAAAACTCTCTGGTAACACTCCTATCGCTGAGAGAAGTCAGGAAGTCAGGGGAGCAGCTCAAGATAGGAACCTGGAGGCAGAAACTGAAGTGGAAGCCATGGAGTAAACCATGCTGCTTGCTTGCTTGCTTGCTCCTCATGGCTTGCTCTGCCTGCTTTCCTATACAGCCCAGAACCACTTGCTCAGAGATAGCACTGCCCTACTGTAGAACATCAATCATTAATAAAGAAAATGCCCTATAGACTTACCTATAGACAATTTGATAAAGGCATTTTCTCAATTGAGTTTCCTTTTCTCAAATAACTCTAGTTTGTGTCAAGTTGGCAAAACCTAAACAACTAACTAGCATACCTCCCAAAGGTTCTGTAATCTCCCCAAATGCCACTGCCAACTGAGGACTAAGTGTTCAAATACATGAGCCTATGAGGGGCATCTCTCACTCAAACTACCACCAACATAATTTATAAAGGAACAGGATTCAGTTGACTCATGGTTCTGGAGGCTGAATATCCAAGACTGGATAAGCACATCCCACAAGGCCCTCCTGTTACTGTCCAAGGACAGCAGGGAAACAGAAGGAGTGTGTGTGTGTGTGTGTGTGTGTGTGTGTGTGTGTGTGTGAAGGAGTCAAACGTGGGGCAACCTTGCTTTAGAATTACTGCACTCAAGTAGTGCAGCCTCATGAGAACTTAGAGTTTGCTCAGTCTCCCCCCCCAGTTAGGGATTAATCCAATCTGAGAGCAGCATAAACTCTCAATATCCTAAGATTGTTAAAGGTTCTACCTCCCAACACCACTGTCTTAGGGTTTTGCTGGTGTGAACAGACACCATAGCCAAGGTGACTTTTATAAGGACAACATTTAATTGGGGCTGGCTTACAGGTGCAGAGGTTCAGTCCATTATCATCAAGGCAGGAACATGGCAGAGCCTAGGCAGACATGGCACAGGAAGAGCTGAGTTCAACATCTTGTTCTGAAGGCAAACAGAGTACTGGCTTCAGCTAGGATTAGGGTCTTAAAACCCACACTCACAGTGACACACCCACTCCAACAAGGCCACACACACCTTCCCCAACAAGACCATACCTCCAAAGCGTGCCACTCCCTGGGCCAACCATATTCAAACCACCACAACTACTAACGGTAAAATTCAACATGACTTTGGGGTGTGTGTGTGTGTGTGTGTACACTGTGAGTTAGTGTGTGTATACATGGTGGATGTGTGGGGACTAGAGCTTGGCACTGGGGTGTCTTTATCATCTTCCACCTGATTTTTTTGAGACAGAGTCTTTTAACCAAGAACCTGCTATTTTTGCTAGACTGGCTGGCCAGTAAGCACTGAGTATTCTCCTGTCTCAGTCTACCCAGTGCTGGGGGTATAGATAAGTATTGCAGCACCCATCTTTTTACAAGGCAGCTGGGGATCTGAACCCAGGTCCTCTTGCTTGAGTGGGAAGCACTTTGTACATTGAGCTATCCCTATGACCCTCAATTGAGTTTCAAGGACACAAACCATGTTTAGACTGCAGCACAGAAGGATTTTGGGTTAGGTACTTTTCATTGTTGTGATAAAATACCATGACCAGAAGTGACCTACAGACTAGTTTATTTTGACTTACAGTTTCAGGAGAGTCCATAATGGTGGGGGATGCATGGCAGTAGTACAGTCACATCTCTAACCACATGTAGGAGGCACAGAGAGTGAACTAGAAGTAGGGCGAGGCTATAAACCCTCAGTGTCTGCTCCCAGTGGCTTATTTCCTCCAGCAAGTCTGTCCTAAAGGTTCCATAATCTCCGCACACAGTGCCACTGCCCTAATTTGCTTCTCTGTCGCTATAATGAAACTGTAATGATAACTGCTTGCAGGAGAAAGGGGTTTACTTCTGGATACAGGTTACAGTCCATCATCAAGAACAATCAAGGCAGGAGGAACTCAGGTCAGGAACCTGGAAGAAGGAACCGAACCAGAGACCATGGGGGAGTATTGCTGATTTTTCATGCCCTGCTCAGCTACTCTTTTTATACAACCCTGGACAACCTGCTCAAGGATAGCACTGCCCACAGTGGCCTGAACTCTCCCCTGTTAGTCTTTAACCAAGAAAATGTCCCCACAGGAATGCCCATGGGCCATTCTGATAGAGGCGATTTCTTAGTTAAGGGGCTATCTTCTCAGGTGATTTGAGTTTGTTTCAAATTATAAAAACTGCCCAGCATAGCAAATGGCTGGGGACCAAGCATTCAGATACCCAGGCCTGTAGGGGATATTTCTTATTCTAAGCACCACAGGTATCCTTCAGTTAATTCTCTGGAAGATTCACCTCTGAAGGCTGTTTAAATATTATTATTTAGGCTTTTTACAGACAACTCTTCCTTTGGTGTGCAGCTATTAGAAGACAGAGTGTGACTGGGATTCTGACTTGGTTTATGCCCCAGCTAAACCATTTCTGTGGTTGAATCTATTTTGATTAATGACTATCCATACAAGAGCTGCCCAGATGACAGTCCATCCATTTATTAATTGTTCCTCCAAACATTAATGAAACAGAGCCCTCATCTTGGAAGATGGGTACCTCTGAAGATGCCAACACAGGTGACGTGGGTGCCAGCTCCTCTCCAGCTCCTAGAACCTCTGACAAGTGTGCATGGCAGAACTAATGATACACCTGCGCCCTTAGCAGTTTATGTCACCAACGCTTGAGGACAGTCCCCAGGCTCAGGGCTCAGGCCCGGTGAAATGGATCTGAGAGCAGAGGTTGAGGGCAGGGGCTCAAAGCCAGCTCACCACTTAGCAGCTTCATGCCCTTGGGGAGAATCTTCATATTCAGAATGCATCCTGTGATTCTAACTTATCAAGCCTGACCCCGGCCGTGCAAGATGCGGAATAGGAGACCTGGAGAGCTGAGAAGCACAGTTGGGTTCCCCACAGAGATGTTCACAAGCTTCTCAGCAAGAGATGACAAGTCAGGTTTTCAGCCAAACTTCCTTATTTTTAAATGCTGGTATCAGTTAAACACTAAGTAGAATGGTCTCCATTCTGCTTGTACCACAGGCAAGGGCCTCAGGAAATGGAGAGTAGAGACAGCGGGGGAGGCCATTTCTTTTGCTCACAGTGCTTTGGGGGAACACCGAAGCCACAGGATCTAGCCATTTGCCACATGCTCACTCAATTCTCCAGGGAGAATATGGCTTATTTCACAACACAGTGACCTCCTTTAAGAGCTAAGGCAACCAGCCATGGCACATGCTTGGACTCCTGCTACTTGGAAGGCTGAGGCAGGAGTTGAAGGCCAACCCTGAGCTCTATAGTAAGATCCTGTCTCAAACTCAAATCGTTAGTGGTTAAGGAGATGGCTCAGTAGATAAAGTGCGTACTGTGTAAGCAAGAGGACCTGAGTGGGGTCCGCAGCAGCCACATGAAGAGGCAGGTGTTATGGTGCCTGCCTGTAATCCTAGCACTGGGGAGCTGGATGCAGGAGGGTTCCTGGAACTTGTTGGCTATCTATCTAATTTAGCCAAATCAGTGGGCTCCAGGCATAGTGTGACTATCTCAAAAATAAGGTGGAGAGACACTGAGGAAGACATTCAACATTGACTTCTTGTGTCCACATGTGTGCTCACATGCACACAAACCCAAATATGTCAGCCCTATCACACAAGCTTCAGTTATAAAGCTCCTGGGGTGGAGGATTTTGTTCCTTTTAGAAAAAGATTCTTTCTTTAAGATAGAGGCACAGACATGTCCTTCCTTCCCCTGGACTTGAGAAATGTCACCATTTGATCATATATGAGTAAACCCACAAAGAATAAAAGATTAACATAAATTTGTATGTGGCCTTTCTAAGTTCTCTTCTGTCTTCAGAAGCATCTGCTGTGGTGATGAAGGCGTTCACATGTCACAGCCACAATCTGGGAAGTTCTGTGTGTCATCAGAGGTAACAACAGCTACATCACATGTGAAACCTGCAGTCAGCAAATGAGCACCTGCCAAGGCCACTCCTGGATCCTGGGATTGGGTTTAGGTCAAACTGATTTCACTCTCATACTTTACCTAGAGTGATATGTTGAACTGCCAGGTTTGCATTTGGCTTTTTCAAATATTATACTGTTTTCAAAAATGGCTAAGCCATTTTACTTGTCCACATTTGAGGGTTCCAGTTTAACCCCGTCCTCACCAAACCTTGACAGTCATCCTACTGAGTATGTAGCATGGTAACTCATTGCCAACCTTTGGAGCAGAAATGTTTACATGGGCCCAGGTGTTAAAAGCTTGGCTCCCAGTCTGCAGTGCTGTAGGGGGTAGTGGGGCCTTCATGAGGTACAGACTAGTTGCAGGGAGTTGTGTCATGGCTTTGAGATCTTGAGGGGTATATTGAGACCCTAGCTCATTATTTATTTTTTTGGCTTCTTTTTTGTTTCTTTGCTACTATAAAGTGAGAAGAAGCTTCAATCTACCTCATGTTCCTCACCAAGTCTGTTTCACCATACTCTCAAAGCAACATAGCCAAATACCACACACATTGAAACTCTGACACCATGCACATAGACGAACTCTTCCCCTTACGGTTCTTCATCTTAGGTATTTTGTTATAGTAGTGGAAAACTAATACTTGTTATGGTATTAATTTGCATTTTGCTAATGACTAAAGATGTTGAGCACAGTTTTTACAGGGTTATTAGCTATTTTCATGCTCTATTTTCTTTGATGCAATGCATATTTAGAACTTCTGTGCAGTTTTTAATTGGGTTGCTTGCTTTCTTATTAAGAAGGTGCAAGGGCTCTTTATGTATGCAATACAGCAATTCTACTTCTAGGGACCTGCAAATTAAAATGGAAACATGTATTTCTATCTCTCTCCCTCCCCCCTCTAATATATATATATACATATATATATGAGTGTGTGTGTGTGTGTGTGTGTGTATGTATACATAAATACTGGTATAAAGCCTTTAAATGTCTATAACTGCATTCATATCAGCCCAAACCCAGAGACAATCTAAGAAAGTATCCACCAACTGGTGAATTAAATGCATATTATATTCAACCAGGACAATATTATAGTGCAATGCAGAGTAGCAAACTATTGTTTCATTTTATAGCATGGATAACCTTAAAACATCCATCCTAAGCAGCAGAAGCTGTGAGTCATGGATAATGTGAGTCCATGTAGAAAATATCTGGAGAATAAATCTGTAAAGTCTCTAGAGTAAGAGCTGGGTCTGGGGAGGTTTTACAGGGCAAGAGGCATGTGCTAAAATGTCATTGTGGAATGACTATACAACTCCAAGAACTTATGAAAATGGCAAAGGGTATGTGTATATAAAGTAAATGTCATGGTCTGTAATTTATATCTCAAAACCTCTTTTAAAAACACACCAAAAAATAGCAACCATAACAAAGTACTTTCAGACAAGAAAAAAATCCTTTTTGAGTTTTAAAAACATAGTCTAGACTGACAAAGACATTATGAGAAATTTACAGGCAAGTATCTCCATGAATGTAAATGCAGAAGCCATTTATGAAATAGTAACAATTTAAATCTATTGGTAAATTTAAGTCTACCTGTACAGTTTCAACAGTGACAACGCTGCTTACCCATTGACGGAGGTCCAAAAAAGAATACTTTTGCCATCTTAGACATGAAATGCTACATCTCAGTTCCTGGTCATGATTCTATAGGCTTGGCAAATGCCAGTGGATCTGTAAGGCTTCTCTGCTAGGAGAAGTACAAGGGGAAATGACGGCCTACTGGGAAGCCAGACACCAGGGTGCTTGGCAGATTGGTTTCCACTAGGGAAAGGTAGCTGGCTCCAGGCTCAGAGTTTCATGATTCTACCTGAGGACCTCTGTCTAGAGACACTCCCTGGGTGTGTGTAGCATCCAGAGCAGTCCCATGAGGAGCATATTCTGGCTACTGGAACTATGACGAATGTGTTCTCCTGTGGGATGTGTAAACCATGAAGTAGTTGTTGGTAGACATACCAGTCTAAGGAGATTGTAGAGAGGCTCAAGTTGTACCCACTACCTGGTGGCTTGTGTGCATATGGCTTGAGAGTCTCAACTGCCAGAAGGCCACTGAGGAGAAGAAGGATGTGACCATCTTAATGAGTCCCACAATGTCTAACCCATTAATTTATGGTGTTGACTGATCCTGGCTCCTTTTCTGTTCCTTGGAGTGCATGGCATCCTCGTATTTTGATTAAAATGACAGGAGAGTCAAAGCAGCTTATCAGTACAGTCTGAAGTTTGCAGAACAGCCACTACAACCTTCCCTTGAACAAAGAGTGCACCACAGTAGTGAGGTCCTTGCAAAAGTTCTCAGCAGAGCTGAACTGACATTCCAAGCAAAAGGGACCTGAAAGCAGGAATGATTGTAGTCATATCTGACAAAGTATAATTCAAACCAGAATTAATAAGAAGAGACAAGGAGAGACTCCATCAGGACACAATATTATTATTATTATTATTATTATTATTATTATTATTATATGTTTGCATTGAATGTTGGTGCACTCAATTTCATAAGTACTTCTGGGCATGACGTGTAATAATGATGGATAACTTCAGTATCCCCAAGTTGACAAGTCAGGGTTAAAGTACACTGTAGGTCAAGTGGACAGACAGCTTGTGGAATAAGTCCCTCCATATAACAGCAGATGGAGACACAGTCTGTTCAGCTACTCACACAAATTATTCCTAATCAGATACTTTATGTTATAAAGTAAAATTTAGCAAAGATAAAAACAACCCTAAACACTTGAAATAATTTTTTAAAACTTCACTATTTCACACATATATTTTGTACTTTGATTAAAATCCCCACATAATCCTCTTATCTCATCTGGCTCCCTGAAGCCCTCAGCAAGTCTGTCTTCTATTTCCATGCTTTCTTTTAGTGCATTCAACTAGAGTTGCCTGCATCAGCATGGCTGGCGGTGGTCATTTACCTGAGTTAGGACAACTTACGAGTGGACACACCAATGGAGACCATGTCTCCTCCTCAGTAACCACTAGTTGCCTATAGTCCCTCCCTCATGTATGATGCAGTATTGTTGAGCCCAGTGTCATGGCAGGTGTAGATAAAACCCTGATGTTGTGGGTTCATGACACAACAGCCATGTCCTGGGCTTTGGAGATAGTGATAGTTTAAGCGTGGAAGGGTGAGGAGTGTCTTTGGTAGGCTCATGCCAAGGTGTGCAGCTAAGAAATCATATCATTCAACAGATCTAGTGTCAGAGTAGAGACATGAGGGAGAGATAGAGACAGACAGACAGACAGAATGAACAAGACAAGGAGACAGGGAAAGAGAAGAGAAGAGAAGAGAAGAGAAGAGAAGAGAAGAGAAGAGAA
>NW_021620939.1:841507-866507 GCF_004785775.1 Grammomys surdaster | reverse complement strand
GTGAGGATCGTATCTCAAAAGACAAAGTTGAAGGCTCCTAGGAAAAGATAGCTGATAGTCTGGCCATAGTGGCTCACACTTTTAATCCTATCTCTCCAGGGGCAGAAGCAGGAGAATCTTTGTGAGTTCAAGGCCAATTTGGTCTACCTAGTGAGTTTCAAGTCAGCCAGAAAGATGCTGTGTCAGAAGAGAAAAAGGAGGAGGAGGAGGAAGAGGAGGAAAGGAACAAAAGGAGGATAAATAAATAAATCTGAGGTTGATCTCTGGCTTACACATGAATACCTTCAACACATACACATCCTTCAATGAATGTGAAAACAAATAATCAATCAATCAATCAATCAGTAGCATCTCTACACATCAATAATGAACTGCCAGAGAAAGAAATCAAGAAGACAATTCTGTGAAGAATAGCCTAAAATAAACCAAGAAATAAGCAAGTGAAGAGCCAGGAATAAGGCTAAGCACAACCTAAGTGAACAACCTCTGTAATGCAACTAAGAAATACTGAGGGAGAAACTGAAGAGGACACTGGAAGATGAAACGATTGATCACCCATGCGAATGGGCCCAGCAGAATTAACAGTGGTAAGATGGCCATATTTCTAAAAGCAATCTCCAGAGTCAATATAATCCCTATTCAAAGTACCAATGCCATTCTTCATAGGATAGAAAGTATTCTTTGGCGTCTTAGGGAAGTACAGAAGACCACAAACAGCCAAGGCAGTTCTAACCAAACTGAGCCTGGCTCGGGTATAACAATACTATAGACTCTACAGTGTAGAGCCACAGCAACAAAACCAGCATGGCACCGGCACAAAAAAACCCAGCATGCAGACCGCTGGAATAGAACAGAGGATCCAGAAATAAACCCACATAGTTACAGCCATCTGATCTGTGACAAAGGTACTAAAAATCGACGTCAGGCAGGGAACCCAGCCTGTTCAACAAAGGGCACTATAAAACTGGACTTCCACATCCAGATGATTGAAATCAGACCATTATCTCTTACTCTGCTCAGAATCCAACTGAAAACAGATCCAAGTGTATGACTAAAACAGAAACAATATACCTGCAAATTAATGGGAGACAAAACCAGAAACAATATACCTTGAAAATTAGTGGGAGACCGAAACAGGAAAACTATACCTTGCTGACTAAGCATTCTGTTTTCAGTTAAGACACTTAATAAGTTCCTGATTGTCCTGGGTTAAGTCCTTGCAAGTTAAGGCTTCTGTTTGTACTTAAGACCAAGTTCCTGTTTCTTAGATCTGATGTAAACTGCAAAACATGTTCTTCAACCTACACTAAACTTGCAACCCCATTCACATGATACACGTCCTTATCTCTGTCCTTTCCCTTTAATTGTATCTTTCCAACATTGAATGACTGCCACCTCTCTCGCTTCTGTGGACACCTCATTGCTCCGATAAAGTCTCCTATAAAAGTCGTTCAAATCCTGGCTTAGGGTGAGACATCCAGCTGGCCAGACCTGGGTGCACCCCAACATGCTTCGTGCTTTAATTGGACACTTGTGGATTTGGTCTCGTCTCCTTGTGATTCTCAGGTTTAACCGGAAATTTTTATATAAGATGGAAAATGTTGAAATTACTAGAGACAAACTCAGGAGAAACTTATCGGTATACCTACAGGCACCAATTTGATTGAATGGGACCCTGAGAGCTTAGGAGTAAGAAGCAGTGATAAGGACTTCTGGCCTCCCTCTAGCTGCCATCTTGTGTCCCTGGGTGTGTGCGCCTTATCTCAGCTGGTCTGCCCGAGAACCCCTGAGCGCGAACCTTAGTCCTCCGCGCAGCCCCATTTCCACTCCAACAAGATGAAAGAAACGATCACGAACCAAGAAAAACTTGGCAAACTGCAGGCACAAGTGCGCATTGGTGGGAAAGGAACTGCTCGTAGAAAGAAGAAAGTGGTTCACAGAACAGCCACAGCAGACGATAAAAACTGCAGTTCTTCTTAAAGAAGTCAGGGGTAAACAACATCTCTGATATTGAAGAGGTGAACATGTTTACAAACCAAGGAGCAGTGATCCATTTTAACAGCCCTAAAGTTCAGGCATCTCTGGCAGCAAACAGCTTCACCATTACCGGCCATGCTGAGACAAAGCAGCTGACAGAATTACTTCCCGGCATCAAAAACCAGTGTGGTGCAGACAGTCTGACTAGTTTAAGGAAACTAGCTGAGGCTCTGCCCAAACAATCTGTGGGTAGAAATGCACCACTTGCTCCTGGAAAGGAGGAGGAGGAGGAGGAGGAGGAGGAGGAGGAGGAGGAGGAGGAGGACGAAGTTCCAGAGAATTTTGATGAAGTTTCTAAGAACGAGGCAAACTGACTTAAGGCAACTTCTGAAGAAGGTGACACTTGCAGAAGTTACAGGAGCTGGTATTTTATATCATGACTGCTTAAAATTTTTTTGTTTATTATGGATCTGATAAAATCTAGATCTTTAATATTTTTAAGCCCAAGACCCCTGGACAGTGCGGCTCTTTTTAGTTTTTGCTTATATCTAATTCATTCTTTGCGGCAAATTAAGCTGAATAAGCCTGGGAATAAAGTTTGGAAAAGGTTAATAAAATTCTTTGTGTAGTTAAAAATGAAGAAGAAGAAGAAGAAGAAGAAGAAGAAGAAGAAGAAGAAGAAGAAGAAGAAGGGGAAGCAGCAGCAGCTGAGATAAGGGAGAGCTCACTAGAGTCCATAGCTCAGCTCAGCAGAGGGAGGGCAGAGAGGGTGTGAAGGACAGAGCAAAATCCCTGTTGGATATTCATCTGACAGAAGATTAACATCCAGAATTTACCAAAACTCAAAAACTGTCACAAGAACAGAATGATCCATCATGCACAAGAAAAGACCTGAGCAGATAACTTCCTAAAAGATGTGCAAAAGCCCAGTATATAATGTGTGTGTGTGTGTGTGTATAAAATGTATGCATATAAGTATACTCATAGCTATGGGTAAATGTTTAATATCTGCAGTCTTTAGGGAAGTGCTAAACTACATTGATACTTCAGCTGACCCCAGTTAGAGGCTGTCACCAAGGACATAACAATAAATCCCAGTGAGGATTCAGGAGGAAAGGCAACCCTATGTGCTGCTGGTGGGAAAACAGAGTACATAGCCACTGTGGACATACTCAGCATTCATCAGGAAGCTAAATGATAGCTGGTTTGTGGCCCCCTGTGGATTGCTGGTTAAAGTTCCATCATCCCTTGGGAAGCTGGAGGACTGTGAATTTGAGACCAACCTAGGTCTCAAAACAAAACCTGTTAGGGTCCAAGAATCGCTGAAGGAAGACCTCAGACTCAAATAGTATACAAAAGCAAAGAGTGTTTATTCAGCTGAATTTCCTGCATGCAGGGATCTCTCCATTCAGGAATGGAGACCAAGGTGTGCGCTCTTCAGGGTCAACTTAAAGCCTGTTAGGGTAGGAGTGGTGACTTTTACCTTTCTTTCCCTAGATTGGTTGGCTCTATCTCCAGGGGTACGGGTGGCTTTGTGATTGATTAGGACTCTTGGGACTTTCCAGGGTGGCAAGGCATCCTTGGATTGGCTGCCTGAAGCTGTGATTGGCTGAATACAGGTTCCTGGATCCTGATTCTCATTTCTGGGAAACAGAACCTTAGGCTTAGTCTCCCAAAATGCCAGTTTGCAGCCTGTCATGGAGTCAGCCTGGCTCTGGCTAACTTAGTCCTCTTGAAATCGTAAGAGGGGGCAGAGGAGCTATCCCAGTGGGTAAAGGGCTGACCTGATAGCATGAGAACCTAAGTTTGAATCCCCAGAACCCATGCAAAGCCAGACACGATAGGTGTGTCTGTAATCCCAGCATTCCTACAGGGGAGGGTGTGGCAGAGATGGAGACTCCTCAGAAACTCATAGCCAGCCTGGTCCATGGAGCAGCAAGCACCAAAATGACCCTGTTTCGCAGAAGGTGGAACTCGAAGACTGACATCTGAGGTTGTCCTCCGATCTTAACACATGTGCTGTGGTACTCACCCATTGTTGCTCACATATGCACACACATAACACAGACAAAACCAAAAGAAAAATCCCAGCCAAAAGTCAAAATAAAAGCAAAGAAAATCCTAAAACACAAAAATGAAGCTGCCCTATGGTCCAATTAGAGCTTTCTTGGGCATATCCCAGAAGGAAGGTAAGCCAGCACTCGGTAGTGATAATCTGCACCCAGTGTATAGTTGTGGGGCTATTGACTACTGAAGAGCAGATAGGGGAGGAAAAGCACAAATCAGAAGTAGCTTGGAAGAAAAACAAAAACAAAAACAAAAACAAAATCGTATTGAGACTGATCCTATGAACACTAACAAATAGGTATAAAGAACCCCATGCCAAAGAACAGAACAGTTTAAGCCCAAGAGGTGAGTCTTCAAAACCATGGCATATCAAAATAGAGACACGGAGAAGCTGAATGCAAAATTTAAAGATATTGATTTTTAATTGAAAGTCATACCACCAAGAAAACCTCAGGTTCCAGTGGCTTCACCAACAAATGCTTTCGAACATTTAAGGAGGAAAAAAGCCTGCACCAGCTCTCCAGCAATTCTCTACTTGCTTTCAAGGCTATCATAACCTCCACAGAGTCTAACGAGGGCATTGCAAATGGAAAAGGGCAAGTAAATCAGATCCTTTGATATAAGGGGCATGGTGGCCCATGACTGTACTCCTGGTACCTGAGAGGCAGAGGCAGGAGGATTGCTGCAAGCTCATGGTCAGCCTGGTCTACAAAGTGATTTTCAAACCAACCAAAACTACAGCATGAGACCCTGTCTCAAAACCAAGCCAAACCAAACCATGTGATATATGGGAAGGGTAATATATTGAGACCAGGGTGTGTTTATTCTAGAAATACAAGTTTTGCGTTGCCTCACCCTAACTAGGACAAGTATGCTGAGATAGAAAACATGGAGCAGACACCTACTGTCTTCATCACATCTACACAGAATAGTCAGACAAGGGGAAGAAACAAAGGATAGAACAAGAGAGGAGGAGAAAAGTGTTACCCACAGGCAACGCGATGCTGTGCACAGAAAGCCCAACAGGGCCTCCTTATTTAACTGTGAACAGTTGATAAGGCAATTTAGGAATGCCTCACTGGATATAAAATCCATGCATAACAATAAACACATTTTACAGACTAGAAACAAACACTGAGAAAATGAACATAAAGGTGAGACCATTTACCAGAGCATCTAAACTATTGCAATGTACATCCAGAAACAGCAAATACATCACAGACCAGCCTCTTCTGTGACCTACTAAGTGTTTCCAAGGGAAGTAGAGATGTAAGCCCTCCAGAGATGAGATGAGGTGGGGGTGGGGTGGGATGGGGGAGGCAAGAATGTCCAAACATTGTCTAACACATCAGCACACAGCATTTGGATTATTATAAAGCACTGATGTTCAGTTTTTGGAACATATTTTCCTTGCTGAGTTAGCAGAAAGCAGTCCTCTGAAGTCAACGGCACTCCATACCCTCTCAGTATTGTCCTCTGTATCAGGAAGTCTCACTGAGGACCCCTTTCAGTGTGGTGGTGACACAGCTCTCTGACCATCCTCCTGCCCCCAACACCTCTGTTTTGAATTTCTCATTGTCAGTGTCCTAGGAATTCCTGGCATCCCTCCTTGCAGGGACTCTCTCTCTCTCTCTCTCTCTCTCTCTCTCTCTCTCTCTCTCTCTCCTGGTCCGGTCCCTTGCTGGGTGTTAGCACATCATTGAAGTGGTTCAAGTGAGGTCAGTTTTCTTAGAGACCTTAAAGGGCTCTAAATAATTTTTATTTGGCTTTCGCCTTTGATGGAATTTTACCTGGAGGACCTCCAGGTTGGACATCATTGTCCAGCAGCATTGAAGGCAGGGATCGACTGTTCTCACTTCTGCTGAGCTGTGAAGCATGAAGCCATTCTGATTACTAATGTTTCCCAGACAGCTGGTCTTATTGCCTTTCGAGGGTCCTGTTTTGCCTTCAGTGTTCTGGTGCTCTTCTTTAGAGATTTCGAATGGTCTGTGTTCACATCTGCTCTCGGTGTGCTACAGGGATATTTGTCACTATTCTTTTGAGACACTGTCTCACTATGTAGCCCAGGCTGGCTTTGAACTTCTCGTCTGTGCCTACTAGGATTACAGGTATGCACCATTGTGCCCAGCAATAATAGAGAACTTCAACTCCTATAAGTCAGACAGGTCTGGGGATCTTGGGAGGGTCTTCCATTTGTGAAAATACTGTATTAGATATCTATGGCTGTGACACAAGCCCTCCCCAAACAGTAAACTTTCATCATCATATGAGTTTTATTTTTCATTTTATGTACACAAGTGTTTTACCTGTGTGTTTGTACAACTTGTGTGTGCAGTACCCATGGAAGCCAGAAGAGGGCATCAGATCCTCTGGAACTGAGAGTTACTGATGGACGTGACCTGCCCATGTGGGTGCTGAGCTCAGGTCCTCTGGAAGAATAGCCAGTGCTTTAAACCACCAGCCCATCTTTCCAAGCTCCACCTTGTGATTTTCATGGGCCAGGAATTGAGCAACAGATAAAGTCAGTGACTCTGGCTCAGTAGCCTTCATGAGGTGCCACTGAGAGGCTCTAGAGCAGTAATCTGGGAGACAAGAGTATTGAGAGCAATGCAGATGGTGGAGGCCTGGCTTGTGAAGTTTCACAGGGAAGCAGAGACTCTAGTGGGCCATTTGAGTTAAGAATTTGTCAGGTCTGGTCAGCTTGGGCTGAGGAGATGAACTGTGATTAACAAGACACCAGAACCACTCAAGTGAAACCTTTGCTTTGGTGGGATGGTGGATGTTGGTCAGCTGGGGCTGAAGAATCAGCTGTGACTAAGAAGAGAGCAGTGGCACCGAGGTGAAATCTTCCTGGAAGTGTTTCCTCAGAGCCAGCACATAGACGCTGTGTTCTAGGTTGCACCTTGTACTGGAAGATGAATTTGGCAATGTAAGAGCCACCCAGGTGGTACTGGTTCTGAACACATGAAGGATCATGGACAGCAGCTGAGGCTTGGCACTGTGCGGCAGGGTGGGAGTTCCTGAAGAGAGCTCAGGAGAGGCTACGGGTGAAAGTCAAGTCCAGTTGCAACAAGAGAGCCAAGAATGGCGTCTCCCGTGGAGATGCCAGCACCATGGGATGACCTCCAAGGACAGTAGTGGGTATGGCCTGGAGCCAGCCTGAGCCTAGAAGACAAGCTGTGTGTGCTGCAGAAGACGGAGCTGGAGAAGTGACCCAAGGGCCTTGGAAGAGTCCAGAAGACTGTGGGTGAATCCCAGATATTGAACATTGTGTTATTCATGCTGTTGGAGTGTGGTTTTGCTTTGTTAAGATTGTGACTGTGTCCTGGGTCTTCCCTCTTGAAGTATGAAAGTATTAAACTCAATTTGGGGTTTTACAGGAGTTCATAGTTGAGAAATTTCAAATGTTTGAAAGAGATTTTGGACTTTTAAGGAGACTGGATGTTTTTTTTAAACTGGGCAAGGAGTGCTTTATTCTCACAGCTGGACAGAGGCGACACCCAGGACCTTGGTAGCAGCATGTAGTCCCTCTCAGACCAGCTCTTCCTTTTGGCATGGCAGCTTCAGGCCATGAAGCTTTCAGAGTCAGGGTGACAGCCCCACCTGGGGGGAGCAGCAGTAGGCAGCAGTAGCAGCATCAGGTCACGGTGGGGTTGGGAGTGTTAGTCTAGCCAGATGGTGCTCATCCCTCTGGCTGGTGCCTGATGAGGACAGGGGTCTGGACAGTGAGCTGGGGACATCGAAGAAGCTCAGTTGGCAGTAAGGACATGACTGGAAATGTCATCTATGCCAGGCAGCATTCCCTGTGATGGCACTGCAGCCCTGCATGTGCCAGTGGTGTCTGAGGACAGAGTCCAGCTCCAGAGCCTCTTAAATGACATTACAGGACAATGCTCCAGGCAGTCCTGTCTGCTGGCAAAGATGAGGAGGTTTGGTCCAGCTAGGCGAGGTTCTGAGATTCAGTGCATTATCATCATTGCAAGAAGCACGGCAGTGTCCAGGCAGGCATGGTGCTGGAGGAGCTGAGAGTGCTACATCTTGTTCCGAAGGTGGACAAAGAGAAGACTCCAGACCGGATGTTTTAAAGGGACTGAACTTTAAACGTGTTTGAATTTGTAAAGACTGTGGGAATTTTCAAGTTATTCATGTTTTAAATGTAAGATCTTGGGGATGGATGAGAAAGGCAAGGTTGTGGCTTAACGGTGATGTGTTTGCGTGTCAAGATGACAAGAGGACAACTCTGCTGCATATTTTTATGTCAACTTGACACAAGCTATAGTCATCTGAGAGGAGGTAACTTCAATAAAGAAAATGCCTCTATAAGATTGGGCTGCGCCAGGCAGTGGTGGCACACGCCTTTAATCCCAGCGCTTGGGAGGCAGAGGCAGAGGCAGGCAGATTTCTGAGTTTGAGGCCAGCCTGGTCTACAGAGTGAGTTCCAAGACAGTCAGGGCTACACAGAGAAACTGTTTCTCAAAACAAAAACAACCAAAGACAAACAAACAAAACAACAACAACAACAACAACAACAAAAAGATTGGGCTGCAGGCAAGCCTGGAGTGTTATTTTCTTAAGCAGTGATTTATAGGGGAGGCCCAGCACTTTGCAGGTAGGGCCATCCCTGGGCTGGTGATTCTGGGTCCTGTAAGAAAGCAGGCTGAGCAAGCCATGTGGAGAAAGGCAATAAGCAGTATCCGTCCCTCCATGGCCTCTGCATCAGCTCCTGCCTCCAGTGTCCCGACCTGCTTGAGTTTCTGTCCTGTCTTCCTTTGATGACGAACAGCAATGTGGAAGTGTAAGCCGGATAAACTCTTTCCTCCCCAACTTGCTTTGGTCATGGTGTTTCATCACAGCAGTAGACACTGTTAGAGAGCGCATGCTCACTGGGATTTTCTGGTCCTTTTGTTTTGTTTTGTTTTTGTTTTTGTTTTTTGAATTCTTGACTCACACCATCCTCCTGAGAAGGTGTAAATGATTTTTCTCACCTCACGGATGAGGAAACAGCCAGGGAGGATGTGGCTCTTGCCAGGCCAGGTGGGAGTTGGCTGATCTGGTATCAGGGACAGAATAATCGACTTTGAAGCATGTATCTTTCACCTTCGTGAATTCCTGCCTGTTGGCAAACAGAATCGGATCCACAGCCCAGGCCAGCTAGTGCTGGGTACGGAAGAACCTAAAAGTCCTCACGGAGTTAAATCAATGTTTATAGAGGGAAACCTGAGGCTTCAATCATCTGTTAATGGCTCCTGATGGCACAAGGAGGCTTTCAGTGAGGTGAGACCAGTAGCTAAGAGGCCGTCTTCCTGGAAAGACGATCATTGCCGTCTTTTCAAAATGGACTTTTACATTCTTGCTGGGCTTTAAAAAACATCAAGTGGAGCTTTTACAGTCCAAGGGGATTCCCTCCCACAGCAGGTTAACACTGATTTGCTTCTGGTGTTCCTTGGGGGAGGTGTGGAATGAGATCTGATTCTCAAGACACTGTGCACAAAGGGCTCGTGGGACCCACACATGCCGTTACCAGGATGGGGCAGCCGAGGCCATGGAGGACTACGAGCGGCCTCCGAGTGCCTCCAGGGGAACGGCTTCATTCCATTTAAAATTTTTATTTACCCAGTGCTATTACTATTGTGTGTGTTTGTGATGTGTGTGAGGTCAGGCGTGCATGCCATGGCATGGATGTAGAGGTTAAAAGGTAACTATCAGGAGTTGGTTCTCTTCTTCTACCACGTGGGTCCTAGGGATTAGACTCAGGTCAATGGGCTTCCATCAGTCCTGTGCGACAAGCACTTTTACCCATTGAGCCAGATCACTGGCCCTACTGTTCATTTTTTTTTTTTAAATAATGTAACTAAATGGCCAATGTGAGTTTTCAGGTTTCTTTGGTGTTATATATACATAAAAATATATCGGCAAAAATATTGACTAGATAATTTGCTATCCTGAGGATACTTTTTCTTTCTTTTCATCCCTCTTCCTCCTCTTCAGAGACAGGATCTAACTATCTGTCCAATGTAGTCCAGGTTAGCCTACAATTCTTCCTGCCTCTACCTCTGCCATGCTGGGCTTACAGTATATACTGTCACACTCTGTTCGTATTTTAAATAAAACTCTTCTCACTGTTCTTCACCGCTCTCCTCTGCCATAGCAAGGCTAGGGAGGTACCTCTCTCCTCCTGTCTGCTGTCATCGCTCACACAGCATAGCCGTTTTTTGGATACTCATGGCTGTCTCTCTGCAATTGTGCTTACTCTCTAGGGGGTGTAAATGCCCAGGTCCTCTGCATAGCCAGGGCAACATGATGTCTGATTCTTTGTGACACGGAGGCAGTCATCTGGCAATGTCCACAAAGCTCAAGATGAGTGAATTCCCCCAGAAGAAGGGCTCCCTGGGATTCATTGATCGGTTGCCCAAGCCCCGATTTGTTTCTTGGAGATAAGTGCTATAAGCCAGGTGGCAAGCCCTCTCTTCCTGTAGAGATACATTTCCCTGAGAGCGGCAGAGGTCAAGGCTGTGTATCTCCTCCTTGACTTACTTGGGAGCAAGAAGGAAATTACTATTTAGGAAGTTGTAGCTCAGTAACCTTCTTCAGCCCACAACTCTTTAAACAACGCAGTAATCTACTGTTTCATCTTGAAATGACCAATCACTGCTTACTCTGAATGCTGGACAGTACTCAATCACAGGTGTAGTCGCTGGTGAGTCAAACTTTTCAATTTCTCTGTGGACTGAGAAACCCTAAGTAAGGAGGCTCTGTGGATCCTGCCCAGAGCCCAGGGATGGATAAAGCTCTCCAGAGCATCCAGGGACCTATTGTTCGGTTCTCAGGCATGGACTGACTTGGCGGGAGCCAGAGTCCCCCACCCCATGAAGCTGGGTAATTTCCTTCACTCCTTTGGTCTTGACTCCTGTTTGGCTATTAGTCAAGGTTGGCAAATATGTGTAATCCTCTCTTCTCACCCAGGATCTAGGATCTTTGATTACTGTGAGGCTCTTTCCTTTTGAGCTCAGAGGGAAGCGCAGACTCCTCATAAACCTAGGGCTTCAATCGGCGATGTTTAAATGTCTATACAGTTGGCTTGAGAGAAGAAATGGTGTGTGTGTTTGCATGTGTGTACTACCTATGTGAGTGTGTGTACATGTGTGTACCAGGAACTCAACCTCAGATGTCATCTACCTTTTTGTTAAGACAAAGTCTTTCTCTGGGACTTGAGGCTTGCCAGCTGGGCTAGGCTTGCTGGCTGAGAAGCTTCAGGGATCTGCCCATCCTTAGTGCTGGGGTTACAAACCCCATGCCCTTTCACCTGGCCTTTCCCATGGATGTTAGGGACCAAATTCTGCTCATTATGCTTGCACAGCAAGCACTTTACTGAGTCATTTCCTCAGCCCCAGAGAGGCAGGCATGTCTCCATGGACCTGCCCAGGTATCCTTTTTATACTCAGGCCCTCACTGCTGCTTTTAGTCACTAAATCAACCAGGCTTTCTGTTTATTTTCCATTCAATACAAAGAGCAACCTTGTTTAAAATATCCATAAGCAGGGCTGGGGCTATGGCCCAGTGGATAAAGTTCAAGCTTGAAGTTCAGAGTTTAATGCTCAGGACGCTTGTAAAAGCTGAGTAGGTGCCTGTAACCTCAGAAGTGAGGGGACTGGGACCAGGCAGGCAGGGTAAACTGGCTTTCTACAATAGCTGACCAATGAGCTCTGGATTCAATTGAGAGGCCCTGCTTCACTACAGTGAAGAGTGGTTAAGGAAGACATTTGATGTCCACTTCGGGGCCTCCAGATGCATGCACACACATGTGTTGCCATACATGTGAACATGCATACAGAGATGTATACCCCATACATGTGCAGAGAGAAGATAGGGATTGGGGTAGGGACAGGGAGAGGGAGAGTTCTTCTGCGACTTCCCAGAACACTCCTGATTTGCCAGTAGAAAATATTGTGCCTTTTAGTCCCAATTAGCAAAACTTGCCATTTTGCAGCTTTCCCATAAGATAATAGGTTCTCCTGGGGCCTCAGAGAGTCTCCTGCAGCTAGCTTTGTTGGTTGAGCTCAGGCAGGTGAGGATACAATTAGTGAGAGCTTCAGCGTGTTTGTGTTACTTTGGGTCAAACAGGAGCATCAAGCTCATGTTCCAGACCTCCTTTAAACAGACCGAGCCTCAATTAGATACGGGAACAGCAGCTCCACGAGTCTTTCACAGATGAGGAGGCCCTGAGTCCACCTTCACGTAGAAATCTTGCATTCAGTCACAGTCCACAGACTAAGCAAATAGCCCCTTACAGAGAGAGCCTCAAGAATAAGTTGAGGTAGTTGGTCTTGGTAAAGGGGTCACTTTTTTTTTTAATCTGTGAAGGTCACTAGCAACCAGCCCTCAGCCTCCCCCCCCAGGGCAGCTGTTCCTTCTTCCCTGGATTGGGATCCTCCCCTGAGAATCTTGGTGTCTCTCTCACCATCCAGGCTGTGCAGAGCTGAATGAAACCACAAGGGCCAGTCCTGGGAAAGTGAGACGCTCTACAAATGTTCTGGGAATGGCTGCTGGCAGCTCCGTTCACATCCCTTCTCAGTTTTTCCCAAGGAAACACTTACAGTGCATTTATCAAGCACCCCATGTGTGCCAAGAAGCAGAACCAAAGTGTGTGTTCCAAGAGTTCTCAGTTCTGAGAAGAGTGGACTGGAGCCCCCATCCTGAACCAAGAAGCTCCGCCCAGGTGACACTCACTTGCAAAGGAAAACTTAATTTTCTCCAGTGGACTGTCACTGGATGTGTTAGCCACACATGTAGGCCCCAGGCCCAGCAGCAGGTGGCCAACATAAAACCAACTCAATGGTATTTTTGTAGACTCTTTATCTCATCTTGCTTTGGGTAATTTTTTTTCAGTCTTACTTAGTCTGCTTGTGTATGTATCATGGTTTCCAATTTTGTGTGTGTGTTTTTAAATATATATGCATGCTTTGTCTTCATGCACACCAGAAGAGGGCATTACAGATGGTTGTGAGCCACCATGTGTTTGTTGGGAATTGAACTCAGGTCCTCTGGAAGAGCAGCCAGTGCTCTTAACTGCTGAGCCATCTCTCCAGCTCCACAATTTTGTATTTTTATTGGTTTGTGTGTATGTGTTTCTTTTTTTCTTTTTTTAATTTTTATGGCTTTTTGTTTGCTTTATTTTCTTCCTTCCTTCCTTCCTTTCTTTCTTTCTTTCTTTCTTTCTTTCTTTCTTTCTTTCTTTCTTTCTTTCTTTTTCCTTTTTTTTTTTTTGAGACAGGATTTCTCTAAGTATCCCTGGCTATCCTGGAACTCATTCTGTACACCAGACTGGCCTCAATTTCATAGAGATTCTGGAACTCAGATCTACCTGCTTCTGCCTCCCGAGTGCTAGGATTGAAGGTGTACAACACCATCCATGGGCTTGCTTTCTAAAATGAGAGAAAGAAAGGGCACGGCAGTGGATGGATGGAGAGGTTGGAAGGATCTGGGAGAAGGGAATCTGTAATTGGAATATATTGTATGAAAAATATTTTTTCAATAAAATTGTATGGAAAAAAAAACCTTCCAGCCCAGTGAAGAACCTCCAATCCCTTCTCATCACCAGATCATGCGAAGTCACACATGTTATGTGAACCCGGAAGATGGATGAGGACCAGGCAAAGCTTTTCCAGGAGAGAGGGAGGGAAGACGGTTGGTACAACAGGGACCAGCATGTTCGAAAACAGGGTAGCATGAGGGTTTGTGGATTGTGATGTCTCCTGAGGACTGTTGTCATAGCCCCTACCATTCGGGGGGGCACTCTAGGGGGACCTTTGCTCTGGAGTTTCCTGTTGTGTCCCATCTCAGTCTGAGGTGCTGAATACCTGAGTCCCATCGCTGGCCTTTTATGTTGCACAGGCATGGCCCCCAGGACATTGCAATCCCTAAGGTCAGTGCTGGCTCGGACTGGTGCTTCTACGGATCAGTGCATGCCATTGCTGGTGCAGGAGGACCACAGGGAGGCAGCCTTTGGTCTAAAGCTGCTGCTTACAGCTTACTCAATTGCAGGGGAGACTTCTCTCTATGGGCCCTCATCTGTGCCCCTCTTTGAAGAGCCATCTTTATACTGTCCTGGGAGTGAAACACTTGGCATGCTGTCTCTAGAGGAGAAGGGAGTGACTGGGCACTCTCTTGATTCTCTACTAAAATAAGCCTTTGTGTTCCATGCAAGTATTAACCAGGCCTGGCCCTGCTTAGTTTCGGAGATCAAGCTGGATCAGGTGTGTTCAAGGAGGTAGGATTGTAGACCTAAGATCATTTTTTGTTTGAAGACTTAACCTTGCCCACCAATGCCTTCTCCAGAGAACTTCCTTGGGAAGGATCATGAAAAGCATTTTGTCTGAACACAGCTCAGTGGGGTCGATGTTCAGATTAGAGGTTGGTGTGGACAGCAATGGCATAGGCAGGACTCACCTTGGCACACAGAGGCCCAAGCAGTGGCGCTGAGGGAGTGTGGGGGCCTGAACACTCACAGTGGATGGAGAAGCGCCTGAGACAAGACCCGAGAAGCCTCCATATGGACCAGATCTCACCTCAGAGGATACCAGAGGTCACAGGACACCCCGTGCATCTTCCCTGGGAATCTGACTGGTTTAGGAATAGTTTTTTTGACTTGAAGTCTGAGGACGAGGCGGAAGAAAAGAGACTCCATGGAGACATCCATGTCCAAGAAAGGACTGTCCAGGAGGCTCTTAGTCTTCTTCAGTTTTGTTTGCAAATCACAGATGACTAACCTCTGTGTGGGCTGCTGTTTCCCTGTAGTCCACCTGCTGGGCTCCATGCATCCCCTTGCCCGCAGGAAGTAAGAGGCGTGCAGTGTAGCACGCCTGGGGCTCAGGGAGCAGACTCTTAACACAGCAGGGCCCTTCAGATGTTGCCTAACTGACAAGCCCAGGCTGGTGCCTGCCATCATCTGTTCACAAAGACACAGCTTCACAAAGTCTCTGGACTGGAAGGAACATTGGAGGTCAGTCTCTTCCAGCCCTTGGGTGGGAACTTGCAGCCTGTTCCAATAATTTAAGAATTCATCCTTCTACTGTACAAAAGACTTGGAGACAGTTTGTTCCTACTTCTCCATAGTGGGTCATTAGAAACTTCCCTCACCCATGGATCAAAGTCCTCTGTGAACCCCCACCCCAAGGAGGAAGTGTAGCACATCTCATTTTTTTGTGTCTAGCAATGAGGGACGTGATAAGCCCAGATTTGGGAACACAAATCTTTTTGCCCTTCACACTACAGCTATGAGAATGGTCTCCATGGTTACAGCAGCTTCTCAGAGGTGTCTAGATTTTCATTTTTTTCCCTCTAGTCCCCTAAATGTCTAATTTATGAGTAATCAGTTTAGGCAACCTGGAAAGTTTCTCGTGTGTGTGAGTGTGTGTGTGTGTATTTGAATATCAAGAAACGTATATTATATATTCAGAACCCCAAAAGTAGGTTGACAGGAAAATTTTTTGGCACGTTTTTCTTCTCCCACTCTAAAAAGAAATTTGGGCTGACTTTAAAATGCTCGAGTTAAACAAGATTCAATGAAAGAAGCACGGTCTTCAGATTCTTCAAAGGCACGTGAGCTGTGGAGGGCTGGAGCTGACCTAATTATGTTTTCTTTAATGTGGAATAGCTATTTGCCCAACATCTGATTTGCATCTCACCATCACGTTCAAATGCCAGGGACATCGATTTCTTTTTTAAAAGCATCCTTTGAACATGAAAGTGTTGCCCTCCCCCCTTGTTTTTTTTTTCTCCTTGTAAGAGCTACGATAAGGATGGATCGATAATTACATTGTTGGATAAAAATGAATATAAATTTTATTGAAAAAGAACCCCAGCAACAGTGTGAGGACAGCATCCTCAACAGCTGGTGGCCTACACAATTCAGCACACAGGTTAGGAGAAATAGTCACCTCTGCAGCTTTACTTACTCCAAATGAAAGGAAACAGCAGACCTCAGGTAAACTGTCTTTGAAATCCGACAATAGTGAGCTGTGTGGTCACACCATTAACCTGGTGTTTACTGACAGCCAACCAAGTGTTGTTTAAGAATTAGCGGAGGGAGAACCCAACCACTTCAGTAAGCACGGCAGACAAAATGCTGGACCGCTGGGGGTAACTTTTCTCCTTTTCAAGTCCTTTGAGAATTTCGCAGAGTTTATTGGCAACGTGTCCCTCCTGCTTCACAACAGGAAATGGTTTTTTATATCTAGCTCAAATCCTTCATGCTTCAGTTAATCTATTTATGTCTCTTTAATCTCGGTGGGCCGGGAGGAGTCCATCCTGGTGGGACAATGTAACATATGGAGAACTCAAAATATTCACAATCAGACAGAGAACAGTCCAGCTGAGCTGGTGGCACTTTTGAAGCAAGCTGAAAGGAACTTAATTGCACCCTTTTGCCCCACCACGCCCCATCGTTCTGCACCCTGGCACCCATCCTGGGGCCTGCCTGGCAAAATGCTGAGTTTGATCAGTTTCAGCCTGTCATTGCCATAGTAATGAGTGTGATCACAACGACCCCAGCCAGGCATTCCTGTGCCCAGGCTTTCTGTCTCAGGAAAGGCTTTCTGGGCAAGACGTTCAATTCTTAATCCCATCCTGTCTTCTCACCACGTCAGGCCAGGAAGTCTCTCCAGGCTCTTCTCACAGTCTGCATGGCAACGCTGACCTTGGCATATCTACTATGACGATGACTCTCCATGATGTGGGTGCCGTAGGCAGCATAACTCGTCCACGAGGGACGAGAAAGCACCTAGTGATTTTTAACAAACATCATAGAAAGATCCAGCTTGTGGGTTTGGGGAGGCGGCAACTTCGCAATAGACCACCAGGGGGCGCTCGTGCCCTTTGATTGGCCAATGAGACGCGTGGACCAGCAGACAAAGAGGGGGATTTGAATAAAAAGCCTTCAAAACGCAACCTCCAAATTTCCAGCCTGAGCAGCATGCGTGTAAAAATTCATGAAGATTGGATTCTGTTTCATGTATCTTTGCTTCAGTAAAAAGAAATGCAGGCGTTTTTCCGAGTGCACCTACAGCTGCCTTGACAAAGGGGTTGCCTGGTTAAACGAGGAGGGCGGGGCGTGTGGTTGACCCGGGCCACTGGGAGAGGCCCGGGGTGGGCCTCTGGTGCTGAGGACAGCTCCTGTTTTGTGGGGTAGCATCCTCTACAAGCTCCAGAATGGATTAAATATGCTGTTTTGAAAAACATGGGGATCTTTTTTTTTTCTTTTTTCTTTTCTGCAGGGCTAGCAGTGGCTGTCGCGGCTGTGTCTAGCGAGTGGCAGGGATCGCAGAAGCACTATTTTGTTAAAACATAGCACATTTCCTTTCTGCTCATAAAATAAAAGGGGTGAGGAGAGGCTGTTCCCAGGCAGTGCAAACTCCACTGTTTTCTTGTAGTGGAGACACCCCACCCCCACCTCACTCGGCTTTTGTGCATTTTCCAGGAGTGAGTGACAAGATGCTGATGGGCCAGGACTGCCAGAGGACCCTGGACACAAGCCAAGGCAGCTCAGTCCCTAGCAGCCGTGCCAACAACAAGTGAGGCTCCCCAGCCTGGTGGAGGGGGCTAGCTGCTATCAGGTGGATAGCAGTGGGGACCTGTGGGAAAAGGGCAGAGGGAATGAAGAACTGAAGTTCTGGGATCCTAGGTCTTCAAATAGGCTCCTCTTGACAGACTGCCCACCCAGAGGTGTCGGTGCCTATGGTGGAGTCCTTTGTATTCCCCTACAGTCCCAGCATTCAGCATGGGGTCAGCCTCTTATCGAATGAGTCTGATAGCTCTTACTGAGGACAGGGTTGAATGCAGAGGCTGTGAGTACCCCAGGCTGGCTCTGGCTATAGCTGAGCCCAAGGATATTCCTCAGAGAGAAGTAAGGGGTGGGGGTCCTGAGAGGCGGCACAGTGAGCAGAGTCCTAGAACCCAGAAGTTTGGTGGGGATCATCCTGGAGCACATCCATGCACTGGGATGCTACTGCAGGAGCCTCTTGGGGACTCTCCTCAGGCCTTCCCTGCTTGCAGCAGCCTGCTTTCCTCTCGGCTGTTGCCATGGAAACACCAGCCTCAGGTGCTGCTAAGGGCCAGCTAGGCAGCTCAAGCTTTTTAGGACAGGCCTGAGCAAGTAAGAGGCCCACAACTGTTCCCAGGGGAAGGCTGAACTTAGGGCAAGGGTTGTCATCTCAGAGAAAGACAGGAGGGAAAACGGCTATGATAGGGCTTTTCTCAGAGACAGGCACAAACACTTTCTTTAGGGGCAGGTGATGGTCCCCTCAGCTTGGTTTGGCTTGTAAGAGACCATGTAAGGAGCAGCATCTTGTTATCATATTCTATCCCTAGTACTGTTGGGACTCGTCTGCTTGCCCAGGGCCCAGGTCTTCATTCATGGTCATCAGCCAGGCTCCCAACAGGCTATGTAGGCATTCGAGGCTCTTGATGATGGCTGAAAGGGCATCTCCAGGCCCTCAGCTAAACTCTGGTAGGCACACAGAATCAGGGGTCTTCATCCTTACATGTGGGTTGCTGGACTTCCAGAAACACTCCATCCCTGGTCCCCAGCCAGGACATCCATGTGTTTACACGGCTGCTTTTCTGCCCTTTATCACATCTCAAGAGATGCTAGGGATTGGGGGATAACAGCCTCCAGTTGGCTGAGGGTTAGCCAGCTTGTTCTCTACACCCATCTCCCTTTGTAAGCTCTTGAAGAGCATGACGTAACTAAAAAGGGCACTAGGAATGTGGGAGACGGGCAGGCCCATCATTCCCTGGGGTCCAGAAGTAGTGGGGAAACACCATGTTACTTGGGGAGAGGAAATGCACCTCTCTGAATAGATTCAGCCGCAGACAACACTGGGGCAGGAAGGAGAATTCTCTAGGCATCATGTGGAAAGCTTTTGACACCGGCAACACCTCTGCTTACCCACCCAGCTCTACAACGACAAAGTACTAACACAAGAGCAGGCACAGGCAGGGGCAAACACTTCACAATACCTTGGATTTACATAGCACCTTTTTCTTCTAGAGGGCCCTTGCCTCTGCCCCTTCATCCACAGGCACACTGAGGGAGACTTCGGCAGCATGAATTCCTCAGTGCCTGTGGCAAAAGCAGGGGAACTGGGGCAGAGGGGGCCGAGGCAGAGGCCTAGAGGTGATTTCATGCAGATTAATGGTGTCCCGGGCTCTCTGCACTTAGCTTGGGCCCTCCCTGGGCAGGGCTGGCCATAGCCCTGGGGACTGTGGAGAATGCAGCCCCTCACTGGTCATTCACTTTGTATTTCAGGATGTAGCTGTAGAAGTTGTGGTTAGCATTCTCTAGCACCATGACATAGACTTCTTGGCAGCCAGCTGTGTTGCAGCTGCCTTCCCAGTAGCCCTCGGGGTTAAGGGTGAGGGGCCACGTGTCCTGCCCTTTCACCAGGGCTTTGGCGATACCATGCAGCTTTAGTTTGAAGGCTATGTTGCGGTTGGCGGGAAGCACACCCGAGAGAGGCTCCAGCAGTTCATTGTCCTGCCCCCAGTTGCCGAAGCTCTCGGGGAACATAGGCCAGTTCACCTTGGTGTTGGCGCAGCACAGGAGGTAGTTGAAGACAAAGATGAAATTACCTTGTTCTTGCCTCTTCTTCACAAAGATCTTAAGGGCAAACTTGCCAGCATGGGGCAGCTGGACTTTCAACTCGGTCCTCTTCTCTCGGTTCAACTGGAAGATGTAGCGCCGCTGTGTTTCCTCAGTGATGGGGCCGTCATCGCCGTGGAGGGATGCCAGGACATTGATGCCCTCTTCCACACCAAAGCTGACGGAGCAGCGACCGTCGCTGGTGTGAATGATGGGGTCAGGGTGTGAGGGCTTCGTGATGCCCATCTGCTCCGAGAACCAGCTGGGGCCCACGGGCTGGTGGAGCTCAGTGGGCAGCTGGACAGAGAAGTCTACATAGTTGCACTTGAGTGTGTATTCTAACACCGAGCTGTAGATTTCTGAGTTGCCTTTGGCGAAGATCTGCAGCTTGTGGGTGCCCATGGTTGGAGGGTACACCTCCAGCTTCATCCCGTTCTTTCTGAGGCTCAGGAGCCCGTGCTCCTGTTTGCCATTGAGCATGAACATGAACAGTGTTGGGGCACGGCTCTCAATGGTCACTGTGGCTTTCCCATTCACTGCGGAGAGGAAGCCGTGGTTAGGTGAGACGGACCCACTGGTGCTGGTGAATGCTTAATGCCTTTGCATGGGATCTTGGGGAAGAGCTTAGTCTTAGGGAACATTTGGCAGAAGTGTGCTGAGCATCTCAGAAGAGGAAAATTATTGGGGACCCCAAAGGCCACTGAAGGACCCTGGCTGGCACCTCTGTATCCTCTCTGCCTCTTCTCTCCTTCCTGCATCCACTGACTCCCCTTTCTCTTTGCCCTACCCTCAACCCCTCTTCTGCTTCCTTCCCATCTCTATTCTTAAGACAACTCACAGGCACCAGGAAATATTCTTACAATATGTAGCATGAATATGGAATGGAGTTTTAGGTTAGTATAAATTAAGAAATCTGGTGTTTACATTTTTACATCTCCCAAAAAAAAGGCAAACTCAACTCAGCAATACGATCACAAGGGCGTTGTGGTCTGCTCCAGTCTTTCTTGCGGTTTAATGGCTCACGATGGAGACCACAGACTTCTGTCAGACTCAGGTGAGCTTTGAAGGGAGCAGCTGAAGTGGCCACATGTCTGTTACTTACCAGAGACCATGGAAGCTCTGCATCCAGATCAAGAATCCATGGGGGAGTGCAACGGGCAAGAAGCATCTGCTCCTTGACTGCGACTGTGCCCTGGTGCACCCCCTTCCCTATTCCCTTACTCCGTCAGCCTGAGGTGTGGGGTGGGATCAAAGCCATAATCCCTCAGGCCACCCTAGCTGATTGCTTCTGGGAGCTCAGGCCTTCTGTCTGGGATATATGGAGGCTTCCTGGTGGCAGAGCTGGTGCTGACAGTTTGGGCTTTGATGAGAAGGGAGAGGTGGGCTGGTCAGCCTTCCTGCCCCCTGCTGTGGTGTGCTAAGAGTAGGAACAGGCTCTGGATCCCCAGAGAGGCATGAGAAACTATCCTTTAGGGAGAATCCTTTGAGGTCCATGACTGTGATTCTGGGATCAGGCCTTGCCCCTCAAGAGTGTACAAACACCTGGCTGCCATGGTTTCCACGGTGTGTCAAGGGACAGCAAGTGTCAACACAGGCCATGGGAGACAGTTAAGCTTGTTGGTCTAAGCTTTTCTTGGCTCACTCTTGGGCAAAGGGAGCTTCAGCCATTACTGGTACCCCACTTTGTGTACCTGCCTCTCCTTACCTGTTCTGATCATGGATGTCTCCGGGTGGGCACTTAACATGCCTTTGTTGTAGAATTCACTCTTGTGGTACATGTTGTTCTCAAACTGCCTTAGAGACTGGGGTGGCTTCAGCAGTTGCCAGTTTTTGTTGTCTGGGAAGTGGTCCTCAATGAACAGGGCGGGGTGGGTGAGGAAGTAGAATTCATTATAGCTGGAATAGAGGAAGACCTGGTTAGGAGCCATGTGTAAGAGTAGGCCTGACCACTGCCACCCACACCTGCGTGTCTCCCGGGGGGTCGGGGGGGAGCTTTGGGAAACCTTTGTCTAGCTGACCCAACAACTGAATTGGGTATTGCTGACAACAGAAGCTTGTCTGCAGGATGGTCTGTGGCCCTAACGTGGGTACTGGAGACTCTTCAGTGGCTGTGTACAGACCCTGGGGCCACACAGGATCTGAGATCCCTTCTGAGACAAAGCCACAGCATGAACTCAGGGCCTGCTCCGAGAGCCTTAGGATGTTATGGATAGGGTGAGGTAGAAAGGACGGCTCTCTTTGTGTTTAACTCCCAAAAGTAGTTTGAAAGGACCAAAAGCGTGATCTGTGGTGCAGGTGTGGACAGAGAGAGCACAGGGAGGTAGGGAGGGGAGGGGCCAGTGTTCTAGTTGCACTGGACCCTTCTTGTCCCTGTGCCTAGGGGAGGGAGGGATGCAATCAGGGAATTTCTGTAGCTCCTTAGGGCTGGCCAGAGACAGAGACAAAGAGAAGAAAGGAGACAGCCTGGGCTTGGGAGGCTTTGTCCCATCTAAGGGGGACACTGTTGAGAGGAACAGCTGTATGTAGCTTAGCGTGGAAGACCAAGGTTTCACTTGCACACATTGGAGGGAACAGTCAGTTTCCCAAATAAAGGGGGACCAAGGCTGCCAAGGGACATCACAACCCATAATAATGCCATGCTTGGCTGAAGGCTAAGTTCAGGGTTGGCCAAGCCCTAGAGGATGAACGTGGTCCAGACTGTGCTATGAGGGCTCAGGTGGCTAAGCCCCACCTACAGCTCTCCTCTCTGCCAACTGCATCCTTCTTCCTCCTTCAGGAAATGGAGGAGAAGATGGAGCATCGAGGCACCGTAGCTGCTGGCATTGAGGCTCCTTAGCCTCACCCCCCTCCTCATGTGTAGCCTGGAGCAAACTAGAGGGGCTCCTGGGTTTAGCTGCAAGGACTCATGGAGAGTCAGAGTCACAGAAGGGTGAGGGTGACAAGAAAATTCAGCTCCTTGCAAGTGACCTGGAACCAGCTTTAGAGTAGGTGAGTGTGGCTAAGCAAGACTGTCCAGCCTTTCTCTCCCACTTGGTCCTTCCCTTCCCCCAGAAACTTCCCTTCTTCAACCTTGTCCCCACCCTACACACAGACAAGACACTGGCAAAACTGAGCCTGGTACTCACAGGAAGGTGAATTTGGAGGTGGTGGTGTCCACCAGGCCACTGCCCCAGGTGCTGTCCACCAGGTGCCAACGACCCTCAAGGTACACAGCATTCCAGGCATGGTCGAACTCTCCAGAGAAGCTTTGGCCGGTCTGGTAGCCAAAGCCCTTGGAGTAGCCAGGCACGGTGACACACTGCACACCAGCAACCCTGGGGGTGGGACATGGGTTTGAGAAAGGGTTTGAGTGCTGGGGTGTGTGGACAGGAATCCACAGTGCTAGCTCATGCAGACTGACTGCAGCTCTGTTGTTTGCTACTCCCCTGCGACTCTTCAGCTCATGTCTGAAGTGTCTCCCCAGGGCCTGCTTGACATGATCTGATGCACACAGCTCCTCAGGAAGAAAAATCAGGACAAGGGTGAGGACGGCCTCAAGACTGCAGGGAGCAGGGAGACTGAGATGTTCTTGGAAGAAAACCAACGTGATAGAAAGAGCTGCACACAGAGGCTGGGAAGCCAGTACACTTGGAGGGCACTGGTAGAGAGGGCAGAAGGTAGCCGAGGCTTCATTCCTGGCTGTTTCCTTCTGCATGGGTTTGGGAAGGCAGGCAAACTGGTATGTCCAGAACTAATCTAGGAGAACGGGCTAGTTGCCAGGAGATCTGACCATCAGTTTTGGACTTCATGAGGAAGGAACAGAAAGCACCATGGTGCATTAATATCTTTCACTGACTACCTGTCTGGGCCACTGCATTGGCTAGTTTTGCATCACCTTGACACAAGCTAGAGTCATCAGAGGACAGAGCCTCAATTGAGAAAATGCCTTCATAAGATTGGGCTATAGGCAAGATGTTAGGGCATTTTCTTAATTAATGACAGATAGGGGGAGGGCCCAGGACATTGTGGGTGGAAAAACCCCTGGACAATGGTCTTGGGTTTCCATAAAAAGCAGACTGAGCAAGCCATAGAGAGCAAGCCAGTATGCAGCACTCTTCCATGGTCTCTGCACCAGCTTCTGTCTCCAGATTCCTATCCTGTTTGAGTTCCTGTCCCAACTTCTGTCAGTGATGAACAGTGCTGTGGAAACATGAGCTGAATAAACCCTTTCCTCCCCAAGTTGCTTTGGTCATGGTGTTTCATCACAGCAATAGTAACCCTAACTAAGACAGCTACCATTTTGAAGTCTCTATCTGCCCAGTGAGACTGGTTAGCCTCAGCTTTGGAGTATTTTTGACAGGGTACCCTCATGGCATGCAGCAAAGCAGGTATCACTTTAGGGAAAGTTGAACTGCGGGGGATAGGTGCCAGTCACTTTTGGAGACCTCATAAAACCAGGTCTGGGCTGTATCCACCACGCTAAGGCTGAATCAGCAAGTCCCCTGAAGGCCCTGCCTTCCCCACATCCACTGGCCCCTCTCGTCAGCAGCTCCTCCTTAACATGTCTAGTGACAAATGGACAGTACCAGTCTGACCTACATGGAGCTGCTGGCCCTGGTGCTGCTCGTCCTGGTGCTGAGTTGCCCCGTCCAAGTACCTTTCTTGCATTTGTGAAAGCCACTATAATAAATTCACAAGTCTGCTCAGTCCTGGATGCCCAAAGTGATTCTTCAAAGAAACCCCATTTGCACCCCAACAGCTGTCCCACCCGCCACACTTGCTGACCGTGAGCATCTCTCTGATGCCCCCATCAGGTAGCAGGGCCTGGTTGCCTTCAGGTTGTAACAGGTCCGAATCCTCATCACATTAAACAACAGCGTCTTAGACTAATGGGGTAAAAAGATCGTGACTTTGCTGTGAGGCTAGGGAGAGGTTTCCCCACGAAGACGAGTATTTAGCTAGCATTTAGTAGAATGCCACATTGAATATTATTGATCTACACTTACATGTCATTTGTTGGGTCACTGTGGTAAATGTGGTAGGTAGCATGGAAAGGAAGAGATTCTCACTTCTCACATTTGCTTCACATGCAGATAATGATGGCATGTCACCACATCCGCTGTAGCCCTCCTCTCCCTGCAGAACCACGCCGAGGCCACTCACACTGAGACTCCTTACAGAGGATGACATGTGGTGGTCCCTGTTGAGGCTTGGTCTGTTACTATGTATTGTAATGCTGAATTCTGGCCCCCAAGGTCTGCTTGCCTCCAGAGACGAGGAAATCCTCACTTACACCTGTTGGGAGCCGACTCTTAGCCAAAAGTGGCTATCATCTTTACA